>NC_056732.1:1467284121-1467427593 GCF_019279795.1 Protopterus annectens | reverse complement strand
GTTTAACGTTTTGGGGTTTTCAATCAAAAAGGTTTTCAATTGTGTGTTTTTTTTGGTGTTTTTTGGGGTTTTTGGTGTTGTTTTTTAAAAAAGGGGTTTTTAAGTGTTTTAAAATTTCCAGCCCATTTGGTTGTGTGTTGTCCTTTGGGAAAAAATGCTGTAACCTAATATTCTCCGTAGCGTGTGCTGCAACGGCATATTGCTGTAGTGTGATAAACTAGTTAGGTAGGGGTTCCGTTCCAAGAGAGGTCAAGAGTGTGTGTCTGCCTGAGACAAGAACAATGCTTTTTAGAGTATGCACACTCTTTTCAATTCACATGACCACCTTTGGCAATCCTGCTGATGTCACCCACCTAGAAATACACCTCTAGGACTGCTGTATCCCAGTATTCTCTGTAGCGTGTGCTGTAACTGCGTATTGCTGTAGTGTGATAAACTAATTAGGTAAGGGTTCTTTTCCAAGAAAGACCAACTGTGTGTGTCTGTCTGCCTGAGAAAATAACAATGCCTTTGAGAGTATGCACACTCTTTACAATTCACATTAGCACCTTTGGCAATCCTGCTGATGTCACCCACCTAGACATACACCTCTGGGACTACTGTAACCCAGTAATCTCCATAGTGTGTGCTGTAACTGCGTAATGCTGTAGTGTGATACACTAGTTAGGTAGGGGTTCTATTCTAAGACATGGCAGGTGTGTGTGTGTGTGTGTGTGTGTGTGTGTGTGTGTGTGTGTGTGTGTGTGTGTGTGTGTGTGTGTGTGTGTGTGTGTGTGTGTGTGTTTGACTGTCAGAAACTGTGTGGAGGTGGCTGTGAGTGCCTAACCACTGGACATGTTGGGGAGTGGATTTTGTAGTTTTCCTATATGGTGCCAATCTTATATGTCACAATGCCCTCCTCACGAGGAGTACAGATGTCAGTCAGCCAATGACTATGTTGGCAAGCCATACCCCTACATCTGGCAAAAGGCCTGGTGAACAAAGCATGCAACCCTACTAGTACCCGGAATATGTCCTGAACCCATGTGTCATACACAAACACACTTGCCTAGAATATTCCGCTATGTTGCTAGTACCCTGCACATTGATGACAGATAGTAGGCATGGTGTGATTGCAGTGGGCTGCAGAGGGCATGGCACCCTGTACAGCAGTACAATAGGCACATCATTGCGGACAATGTGCCTTCACTATGTTCCCCACTGGATGCCTGCAACATATGTGGTGCCATCAAATGTGATCCACAGAGGCATACAATGCCTTACATATGTGCCCTGTATGGACCGATGCCACTGACACCAGGGAATACCTGTATCATGCTATCAATGCAGGTGCAGGGGTCAACCTGCTAACTGTAAGCAGGTCCTGCCACACCAGGCCAGTATTGCCATATCAGAGGATAACAGTCTGTGTACACAACATGTGCCAGCCAAACCAGGTACACCTGTATATGTCACTGTACATTATTGTGGGACATGCATATCCCAGGCAATGTCCATGTCAAGGACTATCAAACACAGACATGGCATGCATTGCAAAGCTATGGCCATACGCAATGGTAATCAGGATGTCAGGACAGTTCATACAATATCCATCTGTGTGGGACATTGCAGACACTACACCCCTGTACCACACTGCACACCATTGTCCGGTGGTGTGATGCCAAGGATTACCCCTCACCCAGCCTTGTACAGCCATCTTGCACAGCCAACCACTATACACCCATGAAGCAATGCACACATGCATTTCAGTACTGGCACCTTGTGTCTGCGTGTGGAGTATGATGCTCCCAACCACAGTCACTCCCAGTATAACTCCCATTGGCATACCGACAGATGTCAAACACATTCACATGCCCTAGCCCATAGAACCTCCGGATATCCCCTGTGGTGCATGTAGTACCTGTGCATTACTGCAGTGTGGCAAACTAAGTAGTTTGGAAGTGTATTTGTGGGCCTGGCAAAGAGTGTCAATGTGAGTCCATTAGAGAGTGTGGTTGTGTTGACAATGACATGTGTTCATGTGGACAGCCATGTGTGCTACACCTAATGTATGTCTACTATATCTCTGTTGCAGATGTCGCTCACCAGCACACATATATGTTCATACAGCACACCAACATGTCAGCTTTGTGGCACATGGAGTAACTGCATGCACTTGTAATAGTAATGACTAGTCAATCAGGGGTTTTAACCTCTGTACTGGTAGGTGTGTGACAGACTTTGCTTAGGTTTTAGTCTCCAAGCCCTTCTCTGTTGTACTTTGCCTCTGTCTGTCCTTCCCACACACTCTTTGGTGGATGTGGAGATGTACACCTGCTCAGCAGCAGCTTGTGTTTTGTAAGTGATGGTCATGATCAGGTGATGGCCTCTGCACCTATTTCACTCATCCTCTAGCTGATTGCATGTCGAACAGCTGTGATGATGTTCCCATAGCCAATCGTATGAAAAACACAACACAATATCTAAGAACATCATGTTGGTGTTTGCCCATGACAGTCGCTGTGAGTGGTACCTGGATCTGGTGTTTGGTAAACGGCATTACAGATGATATCAGAATGTTCCTCAAACAACATACACAGTGGGAAATAGCCTAAAGACAGGAGGGTGATTTGCCCGACATGACTACAGCATGTTAGTGTAGCTATGTTTCATTGGGACTACTGCCTATTTAACAAGTTATGTGTGGTAATGGCTATTCTGCATGTTTTAAAACTGACAAGACAGTGCACTGTTTGTGAGGAACACCCATCTGTGGACTGGTCAGTGTGTGGAACCATTTGTTTCCTGTGTTACTCACTGAACACACATCTGTGAACTGCAGGAGCATAATGTGAGGATTGCAGTCAGTACATGGTGATAGTGATGAGTTACTGCCATTGCATCCCTGACTGGACATATGTCACATGAAACAGTGGTATGACAGACACTGTCTGGGGTTCTCAGTGACTTGCCAATAATAGGCTACTGTTCATAGCTGCAGTCACAAGTCTTCTACACTTTATAGAGATGTCATGCAGTATATATATATATGCATGTGTTGTGTTCCCTCTACAAATGTATACCATCTGTTGTGTTGGGTTGATAGTCATATCTATGCATGCTGTTATAAGTAATCCTGAATGCTGTTGACTATTACTAAGCCATATCTGTGTTTAAACTGCAACACCATAGGCTGTATGGGTTTGGAGGTCCCGGCAGAACTTCCTGTCCCACTTCAGCTGGCCATGGCACCGGGCACCACCATATCTGGGGCCCAGCCTTGGACCTCCACCTCTGTTGGCTCTGCACCACCTTATGGTGGTACCGCCACTGAGGATGGGGCTTGTCCCCCTGGGAGCAGGTCCAGACAGGAACATGTCCGCTGTCATACAGTCCCGGACGTGATGCGTAGGGGGCTCAATAAGGGGTTTTGAGGCCAGATACGCCAGCTCAAGGGCAGAGTGTCACATTTACAGGGTGAGACTGCCCCTCCTAGACAGCCCCCAGCACTGCCACCTTTGCAGCTGTTTTGGTGCAGTGGTGGCTGCCCATGGCTGGGGACCTTCGTCCCACTGTTTCCATCTGGGAGCTCATGGGCTTGTGACTGCTGAACACCCCTCCCCATCTGAGGTGGATCCCCCCACATGTGTCATATACCGACCCTGTATGCTGTCTTGTCTGTCATCCTACCCTACCTATCCTCTATGAGCATACTTAGTCTCCTTCTCCCAGATCTCACTCTCACCCTATGGAACAAAAGGCCAATCGGTTCCTAGAACAACATTTGCCCCATATATAGCTGTCCATTTCACACACGTGTCCACTGGACACATGTAACCCTTTTAATATACATCACAACATACTCCAGTTGTCCTCATCCCTGTCTCTCAGGCACACGATCCTAGTATGCACATGACTCCTAAATGTTCCAGGTACAAGTGAGGTGGACGACCCCATTGTGCAAACAACACTACCGGTCCCTCTATGGTTACCCCATTTACCTTTATCATGATGTTGATGTCGCACACAGCACCTTGCAAGAGTACTGTTCTCACATAATGATTGGACAGTAACTGTTGCATTAATGTAAATAACATGCACAGAGTGATGTATATGGCCAATGTACAAATGTTTGCGTGTATGAATGACACATGTCTGTCTGAGGGAGTCTTGATATTACATAGGACAGCACCACTACATAATACAGGCGTTGCTAGTGTTTCCCTTTACAGTCCTTTGTAATGCTTTGTTGTCACATGGGATGTTCCTGATATATCTATATATATATATATATATATATATATATATATATATATATATATATGTATGTATCTATATCTAGACATAAACACTCACACATACATCTACATGATGGAATACATTTCCTATACTGTTGAATGACTGTGCTGGATGAGATGTTTGTGATAAGGTCCAATGTCTGTATATTTTCCATGGCTTAGTGGTAAATCACAATAGCTGTGTGTGCAGGGTCCTGGTTTCGAGCCTTGCAGTGGCCATTTATTTTGTTGCTTGGCAGAATAAGGCCATTGGATACGTAGTGATTAAGGCACATTAAAACAGTTGTGAGCGGGTGTGCATGGGTTTGCACGGAGCTAAGCAATGCTAACCTCCGGTTACAGTTTCTTACACTTAGTTAGCCTCTACATTGCTTTACCAGTGTAATACTCGCATACTGGCGGCCAAACAGGCTTACACCCGCTTGCTCCCGCACTTGCAAATGCAATGCATTTGGTGTTTGCATCTGCCACTTACACCTCTGGGTGGGAGTGAGGACTATGATATTACCTTGTGATGCCTCTTACATTGGATTACATGCCTACAGTATCAGGAATGGCTGCCCATTAGGCGACAGCATGCCGTTCAACTGTACGGAATCTGAGGCCTGTCCAGAGTTTGATTCATATTATTGGTGAGTTCCTCTTACAATCTGCACCCATCTGGCTAATACATGTGAACTGACACTCTTCGATACAAAAACCCACATCCTTCAGCCTAGTCATGCTACTGCATACCTAATACTCTATCATCTTTCTAAGGTTGTCAGTGGAATATGTGCTTTCTGTCCCTATCAGACCACTCATACGATTGGGGAAAAATACAAACTGAATCAGGGACATGGCATAACAACATCAGGGACACATTTAAATTATTGGTGCTATTAACCTGACACATTGACAGACTCAGAGCATATGAATTCATACAGATTTTCTGTGGTAAATGATGTTTATATCTCTTAATTGTTGTCGTTATCCATTACGTGTAATTCACCACCTTTCCTCCAAATGTCTCTAGTTTTAGGAGGGATTAAGTGGGACAGAGTTAGAAAGTGAGTCGAAATCAGGGATGTCTCTGGAAATCGGGGACAGTTCAGAGGTATAGTCCCTATTTGTTCCCCCAATGGTTTATGTCCTGTCCAGTGGATTTGCTCTTAGGGGTTGAGAGGTATGGATGTCAGCTATGCCCATTTCGGAATATTATTACATCCCCAGGGCAGTCCTAATATGACTGCCCCAGCCAACACCTGCACGCCTAGGCCCGTAATTGCATACCCATACTTCCCCCACCTGCCACTCAACTACAGCACTCATCCTTACTGTGGGTGCAGGAGGGGTATAAACACACCACTACACACTGCCAACTCTCCCTATGTCGGGACACATGTCGTACATTGTGTCGACCCATGGGTTATCAGACTTGCACAGCCTACTGGTCCATGTACATCTACAGCCTGGTTTGATAAGTCATTGCCAGGACTGCCTTCGATGATCATTAATTTTTGTAGTCCCACAAGGGACATCGATGTCTATGTTTCAAGATTAGACCTAGCAGGTCTCTGCCACTGGTAGTATCCTGCTGGTGGTCTGGGAAGCAGTGGTGTGTTTACCTTTATTGTGTGTCTGTATGTCTCAGCGGCCTAGCTTGGGGGGTGGGGGATTGATGCTACGTGTTACACGTTTTTTTATTGGACCCCCTCACCCCCATATGCACGGCCTGTGAACATATGTAACTCGTAACTGCTATATCATATCCTAGCTATATACATGTGTATATTTACAGTTACATATATATATATATATATATATATATATATATATATATATATATATATATATATATATACATTACTATATACAGATATATCTGTATATGTATGCATACATGTATATTTATATTTTGCTGTATATATCTATCTATATGTATATATATATATATATATATATATATATATATATATATATATATAAAACAACATATGGGTCTATGGGTGTCTGCATATGTATATATTTATATGTGGGTATGTATCTGTATTCTGTCTCTGTATGTATACATTTGTACTACGGAGAGGGAGAGGCTTATCTCAATGTTGCTATGGGTAGATATACACACACATACATCTACATATATGCATCTACATCTGGTTATTTCGTTCCTTGCCATATAGATTACACTTTGCTGCAGTGGGACTCGTAGTGGGTGTGGTTGGGCGATGCCTCTGCCCAATGAACACATACGCTTACATCCCTAGGGCTGTCCATATAGGCCCACATCAGCCAACACCTGCACACCTAGACCCATAAGTAGCTACCCATAGTTCCCCCACTGCACCTCCTCAACAGCACCCATCCTTACTCTGGGTACTGGTCTGTTCTGGACACACCACTACACGCTGCCCACTCTCCACTTCATGGGACCCATTTCATACAATTGTCTCGGCCCACGGGTCATCAGGCTTACCCACCCATGTATTCTGAGTATGTATACACCCCAGCCAGAATGTTCGGTCTATCACCTTGTTTTGGTCTTGCCAATTTTTGAGGTGTCTCGCAAGGGAAGCTCCTGTCTGTGTTCCAAAATTAGAATTCACGGGTGCACTATGTACCCCCCCCCGGTTGTATCCTGCCTGTGGTCTGGGGAGTAGTGGACTCTTTACAATGTTTGTGTGTATGTTTTCCGTGTCCGGCTGGGGGCAGGGGGGGTGGAAGGTCATGCTATGTGTTTCATGTTTCTTGCTTGGGCTCCTTACTTCCATTGGCATAGCCTGTGAACATATGTCATTCTTGTGTGCTTTTTCCTATCATAGCTGTATATCTGTGTATATCTACGCGCGCGCACACAAACATACACACACACACACACACACACACACACACACACACACACACACACACACACACACACACACACACACATATATATATATTCACACATATATATATATATATATTCACACATATATATATATATATATATATATATATATATATATATATATATATATATATATATGAATAAGGCACTAATAAGGAGGTTCAAGCATATATATATATATATATGTGTAAGTGCATATTGTGCAGGGTATGCATTGCTTTACAGACACACACAAATATATATATATAAATATATATAAAAAAATATATTTATATATATATATTTGTGTGTGTGTCTGTAAAGCAATGCATACCCTGCACAAATGCACTTACACATGCTTACTGGTGTTTATATATGCTTGAACCTGCTTATTAGTGCCTTATTCATTATGACACTGACACTTCACTCCAGTTAACTTTTAATTGATATTTTGCAGGTTATACAGCAGACAGATGTCGCAATATGTTCATGTACAGATTATCCATGGGAAATGGTATGTGATGCAGTGGGAGTCGGTACGGGAATGTCTGTCTGTTAGGTGGTTGCTCTAACTAATACACTATTGCTGTGCTGCTTCATTTGCATATATACCCATATACCTATGGCTCCTGGTTCCCCAAACACACACCCCAACGCCTCCCTAAAACTGCAGTCATCCATTCTTCAGTTGGATTCGTGGTGTATCCACACCACTACACATTGGCCACTCCACGTATCCTCAGAACTCCCAAACGTTTAGTCCACAAACATTGGTGACATGAGTGACCAAAAGAATACTATTCGCAATTTTTGGGTTGTCCCACATGGGGCACGCATGTGTTTATGTCAAGATTAGACTCTATACTTCATTACATCCTTATTCCTGTTAACATGACACTACAATAAATTAATAAGTATGACTATGTGGTAACGTACACGTTACACATGAGAGCCTAATTATGTACGCGTTCATCGTATTTCTTTTACAAATAGACCGGTTTAGTAATTGGCGTTGCCATAGCAGGCAGATCACAGGAATGATTCCATGTGTGGGAAAGTCCTCACATTTGATTTTTTTCAGCACAGCACTGACTTCGGACATTGTACACACTTCTGCGTTTTAGCAGTTTCGTCCCATCACTCTTCTGCACAACCTATTATTCTATCTACTGTCAAGGTTTGTAAGGGCACATTCATGTTATTAATGTCTGCAAATGGAATGAATGTGTTACAGAGAATGTACTTCTACATATTGATGTCTGCATATGTGTGTATGCATATATACTTATAACGAACTCACTGACCTCCACGGGGCAGTCAAATTAGAACCAGCCCATCCAACCCTGGCACGCCTGGCTCCATAATTTCATATCCATAGTTCCTCCGCCCCACTTGTGTTTGACATACACGCATACCATCCATTGTCCACTTATTGCAGCCATGACACACCTCCACACATTGCCCTCTCCCGAGTGTTAGGGGCCCTACACCTATGTTGTCCCAACTCATGTATTCTCAGGCTCTCCCACCATTTAGTCCTTGAACATACCTGCCTTTGCTTGTGTAATGGTCGGATGGCCAAATAGTCTATCACTTTTTGAGTAGTCCCACCAGGGACTACCCTCTGTGTGTAAAGTAGACTTAGCAAATTAACAATATTACTTCCACTGGTAATATCCTGCGTGTGGTGTGAGTAGCAGTGCTTTGCTCATTCCTGCCCAGCTTGATATGACATATGCTGACAGCGCTATATAATACTGGGGTTGCTGTTGATTCCCTTCTCATTCCTTTTGTATGCTTTATTGTTACGTAGTTCTTTCTTCATATATATATATATATATATATATATATATATATATATATATATATATATATATATATATATATATATATATATATATATATATATTATATATCTGTATGTACTTATATACATTTCCTATGCTGGGCACTGCTTAGACCCGTGCAAGTGCACTCAGACTTGCTTACTGGTACTTATATGTGTTTACTGCTACTTATTTGTGCTTACACCTGCTTACTAGTACGTTATTCATTATGACAGTGCCACTTTGCTTGAATGATATTTAAGTTTAATGTCTCATGCCATACTCTTATGTTGGTTTTACGGCAAAACAACATTCATTCCACGTGGAAAATGATATGTACTATTGTTGGGCTCGAACCGTGAATGCCTGTTTGTTAGGCAGATACTCTAAACACTACACTACTGACATTTACGTTGATTCTGCATGTTTTTCTCTATTTGAATGAATATGATGTGTAAGCTACGCTTGGTGGAGGGCAACAACGTGCAAACATGCTGCGCTTTGCTTACACCTTCGATAGTGCAGCAATTCAAATGTATAATAGGGACACAGGGAATTTAATTGTGAAAGTTCTAGGGACAGGGCTCAACATTCCACTATGTGCTTGTGTGTTTACTACTTAGATTTTATTTCACTGTTTGTGGACACTCTTGTATGCTTAGCATGCATTTCGGTATCCACGGACACTGAATTACTGACTTGCTATTAGGGGCGGGCTCTACTCGTAGGCATAGTAGGTTCTGCAAGTGTCGGGGCATGTTTACACCTCCGTAGAGCACTTGTACATGCCCCCTGCACTCGCACACATTTCCTGTGCACGTCGAGGTTGCAACGGCGTGCCCTCATACATATTCATATGGTGCTGCTGCGCCATCTGTAGTGATGACGCTTGGCGCAAGGCTAAAACCGTCCTTGCACCGAGCTTCTTTAATCCCAGGGAGTGATTTACATATGTCTGTAAAACATTACCTATAATCAAACACAAATTATCTCTTTAGAGGAGCAGTTTCTTACTTACATTGTGATTTCACTGCTACATTGTCACATATTCTAATTTTCAGTATGAGCTGTACTTCCTGCAAGAACTTGTGTTTCAAGGAAGGAAGTAACTCCTGCTGATGCATTTAGTATGTAAATACAGTATCCTATATATTCATGCAGGTAGTGAGGCATTATGGGTTCAGACTTTCATAATATCATGGCAGGGGATTTTAGGTCTGAGAAAAAGAAAAACTCAAAACCATCCTTCTCAACAAAATAAAATATAAAAGCAAGACAATTTTGTATCAAAACTGCATAATTTTGTAAGGTATTATATCCAGCTCCTGCATAATGTGGTATTGTATATGGTAAGGCATTATATATTTGGTTATTACTGTTAACTACTGAGGTATTTGATGGTGCTAAGCTGTAACCTGTTCAGAACTCCTATATGTTTTGAAAGCTAGCTAATGTTCTAACTTACAAACTGCTTGTTTTTTTATCATGTTTTATGAAGGTAGAACTTTAATTGTTGAATATCTGACAGGCATCCTGCTAACTGTTTTGCAGACGTCATTCATGTTCTGATTACATTTGTAAGCATTCCTACGGCATGCTACTGTACTTAGAAGACTTACAGGCTGGACTTTATAATTGTTTTTATAGAAGGCTAAGTGAACGCAGTTCATGCTACTGTTAGTTCATACTGAATAGCATAGCTCTAGAATTATTGTCCTAAAACAGCCATACTTTGCTTTGTGCATTATATCCTGTGTGTATTCACTGAAGTATACAGCTTTTATCACTGGATTTAGAGGCTGTATGTTACTGCTGTTAGTCTGTGGTTTTACAGAGCTGATACTGTATGCACTATAATTAATTTTAATTATAATGTATGCAATATAATTAATTTTACTCTCCAGCTCTATTTCTTGCATGCTCTCCATTTCACATTATTGTAACCTTTGCACTAATTCTGCCTTATTTACCTATATTTTTTAGTTTGCACAGGTTTCTTTCCTGAGTCTCCCCCCCCCCCCCCACACACCTGGGATTCACTGCATAAAGCAATTTCTAGCTTCTCTACTGAAGCTGGCTACCTTAACTAAGTAAAACCTCTGGGATGCAAGAACCTAACTCCCTCCAGCTTTTCAATTGTAATAGGTGAAATACAATTTAGGTTTTGTAAATTGTTGAGGCTTAATGGTGTATGCACAACAACAGTGAAGGGATCTAGCCAATTGCCAGTAGATTGGGCTATACTACTTTAAATCATCCTTACACTCACACAGTTTTCCAGTCCCAAGCATTTACTTTTTAATGTGATAAAGTAATTTTGCTCCTTCCTTATTGACTACATTTACTAGTTTACCCCTAGGATCCAATTAAAATTAGCCTAAAAATTGGTGTAAAATTAAAAAAGAATAAAATAAATTAAAGTACAGCCAAAAACATTGCTTACATACAATCATATAAACCAAACCAAAAGTCCAAGGTAACTCTCAGAGTCAGTGTTAGCCCCGTTCGGCTTGCCCTTGCTGTGCTCGGCTCGCTCTGCTCCCCTCCCTGCCCCCAAATTCCTCCCACCCCCCCACTAATGCTAAATTTAAACCAGACTTTGCCACTCCCTTGCCACTCCCCTCCTGCTAAGTACCAATCAGCACCTCACACATCATTGAGCAACCCTGCCCCCTTAACCCATTTCCTTCTCTCTCATTCTTCCACACCCTGTTAGCACAGTCAGCCATCAAATTTGGCCCGCCCCCTATCAAAATGCAAACAAGCAAAAAAACACTAATTACCCAAATGCCTATACTGTTTCTATTTTACCATCTCACTGCATACAAACAAACACTTGACCATGGTATTCACTACCCAAATGGTCAAACAGACACCCACAACTTCACACATAACACCAAACACTTTACCTTCCCCAGCACACAGAATATACCACCCTCTATAAAATACCACCCCTGTACAGCCACAAAACATAATCCTAAAGACAAAGACTATATAAAGCTTATAAACAAACTCCTAAAGCTCAGAATATCCTGTCACTATAACCTTAAAACACATGGAGACATTCATCCCAACCCTGGCCCACCTACACCCAATAACCTCCACTCCCCTACCACAACCTCCACAGTCAAGCTACCCATGAATACTCCTACTAGTTCCCTTCTAGGATTTCACCTAAATATTAGAAGTATTAACAATAAGATTCCCAACCTACATGCCCTCCTAGCAACTCACTCCCCAGACATTATGTGTCTTACGGAAACCTGGCTAAAACCCAGTACTACTGACAATGAGATACTACCTCCAGGATTCAATATTCACTGGTTTGACTGTGCTACAAGGAAAGAAGGTGGGATAGCAGTCCTTTACAAAAATACTCTAACCGTTAATAGAGACATAATTCAACCTCCCCAATTCAATAACGCGGAGCTCCTCATAACCAAGCTACAGATTAACCAAAACAAACACTTGAACATCGTCTGTGCATACATTCCACCAGGCAACAACCTAAATACCCTAGAAGATCTGGTTATCTGGTTACTGGTTATCCACTACCTATCCCCAAGAAGCCATAGTTCTTGGTGATTTTAACACCGACTGGCACCCTTGCTCCTCCAACCCCTCTTACTCATATAAACTTATCTGGGTTTAAACAGACCATAACCTCTCCCTCTAGGATACACAAACCAACCAACAAGGAAAGTATCCTAGACTGGATCCTAGTTAATAACCAACCCCAACTGTACACAACTGGTACTTTCCCTGATGACCTCAGTGACCATTGTCTAACCTATATCATAAAACATAAGGCATGAAACCCTCACCAGCCCAAATATAAAACATTTCGAAACAAGAAAAACTTTAATGCTGCTATATTCCAAAATGAATTAAAAGCAGTTGACTGGTCAAAACTAAAACATCTAACATTAGAGGAGGCCATAGATCACTTTAACACTAAATTCCTAAGTATCCTTGATTCCCATGCTCCAGCACGTACAATAAAAACTAGATCAAATACAGCACCATGGCTCACAAAAGATACCAAAGCTAAAATCAAAACTAGAAACAGAGCCTGGGCCAGCTGGAGTACAACCAAAGCCCCACTTGACCATCTAAAATATCGTCAACTCAGGAATGATACAAAAAAAATCTATTTTACTGGATAAAAAAAGCTTCTACCAAAATCTCCTACAAAAACACCACAACAACCCTCAAAAGTTCTGGGCAGGCTTAAATCAACTACTTTGCCCAGGTCACTCCACCACCCCAACCCAGGCTAACTACACCCATAGTTCCCCAGAGACCATAGCTAGCGCCTTTAATAACTTTTTTTTCACTTAAACAATCCAATCCCTAGCAAATCAACTAACCCCCTCTAACTTAAACCACATGCCTAATCTACCTAATAATCACTCGGAATTTGGCTTCCAACCAATATCCACTAGTTTTATCAAAACGCTTCTTAAAAAACTAAAACCTACCACCCTCGCTGCTGATCTCCTCCCTGCAGAGTACCTGCAAATAGCTGCAGATGCCATTGCATATCCCATATCTATTCTCATCAACAGAACATTATCCGAAAATGCTATCCCCTCCCTCTGGAAAATATCTCACGTCATCCCACTCCATAAAGGTGGTAGCTCCTCAGACATATCCAACTATAGACCCATTGCCATTCTTTCCCCACTAGCCAAAATAATGGAGAAATGTGTACACAAGCAACTAATGCAATACCTTTCACAAAATAACTTACTATCTGACTCCTAGCATGGTTTCAGGCCATACCACAGCACCACTTCAGCCCTCCTTTCCTTTACTACTGCCATAAACCAAAACAGGAATGACAATAGGCTAACATCTGCCCTCTTTCTTGACCTATCAAAAGCCTTTGACATGGTCAACCAAGAACTTCTCATTCTTTCACTAAAATCTATTTCCCTCAACAAGCCTGCTATCCAGTGGTTCCAGTCCTACCTGACTGGCAGACAGCAGGCGGTACTATGGCAGGGCAAACCCTCCAGCCAGTTACCTCTCACACTTGGTGTCCCTCAAGGAGCCATACTAGGTCCACTACTCTTCTCTATTTTCATCAACAACCTCCATACTGCTATCCCTAAAGCCACCTGCATTCAATACGCAGATGATTCCACTCTCATCTGCTCAGCCACATCCCCATCCGACTTGCAAATCTTAACCCAAAATACATTTAACACTATCAAGAACTGGCTCACCAACCAACGCCTACTTCTGAACCCCAATAAAACTAAACTTCTACTCTTCTCTCCAACTAGTAGATCCACCACACTTTCATTCTCTGTCACATCTAACAATGGCACCACTATTTCCCCAGATAATCACACCAAACTGCTAGGGGTTATCATAGGCAATAATCTCAAATTTGACCCACAGGTCAACAAAACCATACAGACCATCAATAAATAGCTTGGATCACTGTATAAAAACAAGACATTTTTAACCCCACTGGCTAGGACTGCAATCACCCGATCACACCTACTCTCTACTCTTTTATATGCCTCACCTGTACTCTCAAACCTCAACAAATCTGAACTACGTAAGCTGTCCCATAGCTGCAATCATATTGCCAGATTCGCCACTGGTTCCATCTATAGAACCCACCACTGCCAGAACCTTAAACAACTAGAGTGGCTAGAACTGCCCAGCTTAATTCAATTCAATCAACTCTTGATAGCGCACAAACTTTCGTACTATTCTGAGGATACCCCCTCACTTAAAAATATTATTAAGCCATATAGCAACCTAAGATCCCTACTGTCAGCTGATAAACTACTGGTCCAAACCCACAAAGCCAATAACTCTGCTGGTGAATCCCTGTTTGTCAACTTCATTGGCAAAACCTGGAATTTGTTGCCAAACTATATAACCCTACAATCCTCCAAAAGTCTCTTAAAAAAAAAACTCAAACAGTATCTCAAAGTGAATTGGCTATGCCCATGTACCAACCCTGATTAAGTTATAAACTAAAAGCATATTCTGCAATTGTCATAACTTGTGACTACACCACCAAGCTCTGCTTCCAATCTGATGTCTCTTACTTTTAATTGTCTGTCCATGAGAACTGTGAGTCCCTACTAGGGAACACTACTAACCCATTGTGTATAATCACTTTGTTTTTATAATTGTTTGCTAACTCCTGTGTAATCTATGTAAGTTTGTCTATGTGGAGCTTTTCTCCCTGGGCCTCCACTGAAAATGGACATGTATCCAGTCGGACTATCCCAGTAAACAAATGTAAAATAAAATAAAATAATAAAATAATATCCAGCTCCTGCATAATGTGGTGTTGGATATGGTAAGACATTATATCCAGCTCCTGCATAATGTGGTGTTGTATATGGTAAGACATTATATCCAGCTCCTGTATAATGTGATGTTGGATATAGTAAGGCATTATATCCAGCACCTGCATAATGTGGTGTTGTATATCGTAAGGTATTACATACAGCTCCTGCATAATGTGATGTTGTATATGGTAAGGTGTTATATCCAGCTCCTGCATAATATGGTATTGCGTATGGTAAGCTGTTATATCCAGCTCCTGCATGATGTGGTGTTGTATATAGTAAGGTGTTATAGCCAGCTCATGCATAATGTGGTGTTGTATATGGTAAGGTGTTATATCCAGCTTCTGCATAATGTGGTGTATATGGTAAGGTGTTACAATGTGGTGTTGTATATGGTATGGCATTATCTCGCGTTCCTCCATAATGTAATATTGTATATGGTAAGGCATTATATCCAGCTCCTGTATAATGTAGTGTTATATATGGTAAGGCATTATATCCAGCTCCTGCATAATGTGGTGTTGGATATGGTAAGGCATTATATCCAGCTCCTGCATAATGTGGTGTCGTATATGGTAAGGTGTTATATCCAGCTCCTGCATAATGTGGTGTTGTATATGGTAAGGAGGTTATATCCAGCTCCTGCATAATGTGGTGTTGTATATGGTAAGGTGTTATATCCAGCTCCTGCATAATGTAGTGTTGTATATGGTAAGGCATTATATCCAGCTTCTGCATAATGTGGTGTTGTATATGGTAAGGCATTATATCCAGCTCCTACATAATGTGGTGTTGTATATGGTAAGGTGTTATATCCATCTCCTGCATAATGTGGTGTTGCATATGGTAAGGAGGTTATATCTGTCTCCTGCATAATGTGGTGTTGTATATGGTAAGGTGTTATATCTAGCTCCTGCATAATGTGGTGTTTTATATGATAAGATGTTATATCCAGCTCCTGCATAATGTGGTGTTGTATATGGTAAGGCATTATATCCAGCTCCTGCATAATGTGGTGTTGTATATGGTAAGGTGTTATATCCATCTCCTGCATAATGTTGTGTTGTATATGGTAAGGAGATTATATCTGTCTCCTGCATAATCTGGTGCTGTATATGGCAAGGTGTTATATCTAGCTCCTGCATAATGTGGTGTTTTATATGATAAGATGTTATATCCAGCTCCTGCATAATGTGGTGTTGTATATGGTAAGGAGGTTATATCTGTCTCCTGCATAATGTGGTGTTGTGTATGGTAAGGTATTATATCTAGCTCCTGCATAATGCGGTGTTTTATATGATAAGATGTTATATCCAGCTCCTGCATAATGTGGTGTTGTATATGGTAAGGTGTTATATCCAGCTCCTGCATAATGTGGTGTTGTATATGGTAAGGAGGTTATATCCAGCTCCTGCATTATGTGGTGTTGTATATGGTAAGGTGCTATATCCAGCTCCTGCATAATGTAGTGTTGTATATGGTAAGGCATTATATCCAGCTCCTGCATAATGTGGTGTTGTAAATGGTAAGGCATTATATCCCACACCTGCATAATGTGGTGTTGTATATGGTAAGGTGTTATATCCATCTCCTGCATAATGTGGTGTTGTATATGGTAAGGAGGTTATATCTGTCTCCTGCATAATGTGGTGTTGTATATGGTAAGGTGTTATATCTAGCTCCTGCATAATGTGGTGTTTTATATGGTAAGGTGTTATATCCAGCTCCTGCATAATGTGGTGTTGTATATGGTAAGGCATTATATCCAGCTCCTGCATAATGTGGTATTGTATATGTTAAGGCGTTATATCCATCTCCTGCATAATGCTGTGTTGTATATGGTAAGGAGATTATATATGTCTCCTGCATAATCTGGTGCTGTATATGGCAAGGTGTTATATCTAACTCCTGCATAATGTGGTGTTTTATATGATAAGATGTTATCTCCAGCTCCTGCATAATGTTATGTTGTATATGATGAGGTGGTTATATCCAGCTCCAAAGGTTTGTTACTTAAACTTGCTGGAGAACATGGCCAGTGCACTTGAAACATGCAGCTAGACAGGGGCATCTGATCAAACTATTCCTGGTAAATAAGTGGAGATAGATAGATAGATAGATAGATAGATAGATAGATAGATAGATAGATAGATAGACAGATAGATAGATAGATAGACAGACAGTCAGGTATGGATATAGATAGATAGATACCAAAGACATACAGTACGTGAGTTGTTGAACCTCCAAATTGCTCATTGCTGTGCATTGTGTTTGTGTATACCTCTCAGCTGTCCAGATTTTTCACAGAATATCTAAATTTACCTCATACTTTTGGTCTGATCCTCATAACATTTGTGGTTTTCTGGCAAATCATTGAAGATTGAAGTCACTACATAATGACATACATTTTAGTTTAAGATTTCATATCCTTCAAAAAATGGATGCTAACACAAGACCTGTTTTTCTATCAACTTTCTAAGTTTACAGGAGCAATATTTAAAATTTGTCAATGATTTCATTGTCCACCTCATACATACTTATATATATGTGTGTTTGTGTGTGTGCGTGCGTGTGTGTGTGTGTGTGTGTGTGTGTGCGCGCGCACACACACACACACACACACACACACAGAGACACACACGCACGCACACAGACATATCTATATTGGTTTTGTATGTATATATGTGTGTGTACATTTGTGTATGTGCTTGTGTGTCTGTATGTGGGTGCATGTATATGTTTAAACATGTTTATGTATGGGTATGTGGGTGTATTTGTGTCCTGTGAAACACTGTCATCCTGCTTAGGATTAGTGTCTCCGCCTTGTATCCACTCATTGCTAGGACAGACTATTGGAATTCCATGATCCTAAACTGGTCGAATGAGATATCAGAGAGTGAATGAATGAGTGTTCAAAAAGGAATGGAATACAGATTTGCAAGTCCATAAAAATGGAGTAAAGTGCTAAGTAAATATTCTTTTTTTTTCTGTTTTATATGGTTGTAGCTTAAATTAGTGTTAATACTCTATTGGCATCTATTTTTTAACTGTAAAAAGCCAAGCATACTTTGTGTATAATCACTGTTCTTTTTTTCAGCTTGTGGAGGCAATATATTTGTAAGCAGCTTAGATCCAGCAATATATGTAACATCTCCCAACTACCCAAATAAATACCCCAAAAATGCAGACTGTATCTGGATTGTTACAGTTCCAAATGGAGAAGCTGTACAGCTGGACTTTGAAGATGAGTTCTGTATAGAACCACACAGCAGGTATGTAGAACCAAAGTAATATGTTTGTACCATATTTCGCACAAACGAAAATTCAGTGCATATTTGTGCAGTCCAGACCAGTACACCCTTATAAATGCTAATGAGAAAAGCTAA
Source organism: Protopterus annectens (assembly GCF_019279795.1). Lineage (NCBI taxonomy): Eukaryota > Metazoa > Chordata > Ceratodontiformes > Protopteridae > Protopterus > Protopterus annectens. Next base: position 1,467,408,930 of record NC_056732.1, on the reverse strand, counting down.
TTAATAACATTTAACCAGCATTACAAACCCCAAACTACACCATCTCACTAGTGATCCTACTTATCCAACTCCATCCACTAAACTTCATTACACAGAACACTACTTTGTTGTTTTTGGCCCTAAGCTGTGGCGATCTGTGCACCTGATCTTACTAAAACTAGAGACTACAAACAATTCAAACAATATCTAACTGAACAATGTAAATGCTCATGTCAGAACACCAGTGATGTCATCTAACTGTCATGGTTGTACCATCCCAGAAAACCTTGGCTGCTTAATCTATTAACCTCTCCAACATGTAACCTCATACCCACTCCTTTCCCATCTGCCATCTCCATGCCCTACTATATATCCAACATCCCCTTCTCCTGTTACTAGCTCTTATACTGCATCTCAGTATTCTAAAGTTTCTACTCTCTTCACTGCTAAAATTTCCTTCGTATTTGTATACACCATGTCAATTCTTTTGGCTGGACCACATTTATCATATCTGTAACACCAATATTATACACTGTATATTTCTGATCCTACTTCTTTTAATCTTTGTGAAAGTTTTTGTAAGATTGAGGCTTTTCACACAAAAGTACTTGTTAGACATAAGGTAGAATCAATACAGTAGAATAAACTGTGCATAGACCAGAAAATATAAAGCCAGGCCTGTATCTTCATTTTATACATATAGTTACAATAAAAGCAGTTTCAGTAGAAAGGAAAGTTTTGTGAGATAACTTTCAGGTTAAGCATGAGATATTCAGGAATAACAGTTCTCAAGGAAAATCTATGTGTTTTTCTCAAGCAAATGTTATGTGCCTTCTCAATGAAATGTGCAGCCTTTGCATAGATGGAGAACAGACCTTTAGGCAGCTGAAATAATAAATATTGTTTGGATGATATAAGGCCTGGGAATCAAGGTTGAAAAGATGGGTACAGCTACCAGAGAAATACTACTGAACAAGAAGTAATATAATATGTATGTTTAAAAATAGAGCTCTCATTAAGTTTCGGTACAAGACTTGTTCGGATACTTTCATACCTTCAATTAGTTGATATATTATGCTGCTATATATCAGTTACTTTGGCATTCATATGTATTGTCATTATACTCTTCTGCTCACTATATTACTAAGAAATAAACTAGAATTCATCAGCAAGCTGGTAAAACAGAACTCTGATTTTTACAGCTCTATACATCTATGTTTTGTTATGTCACAATACTATATAATTTATTACACCATTAATCTTACATTACTCTTGTTACTATGTATGTAACTCAGGCTAAGACTGCAAATGGTCAAATCTGAGCAGCACTCTACCTTGGTAAACAAATTAAATACATAAGTAAATATTGGCTCCAGTTACATTCAGTAATCCTCTCCATTTCCCACAGGATCCTTATTTTTCTCTTTATCCTTTCCTTCTATTCCTGTATTCTTCTTCCCCTTGGTTCCTCCCTAAGATATAAGTAAATCCTCCATTCCTGCATGGAGAGCTCTACAGCCCTTGCAATTCTTCAAAGCAATAAAATCTGTCCTGTCATTTCTTGCATCTTTTCTCTACCTTTACTCTTTTTATCATACTTCTGGTCTTTTACCTTTTCTTGTCCTTGTTATTTTACTCTGCTCTTTGCTCCAACTTTCCCATATAGTATTATGACCACTTGATTTTCATATTATGCGCCACCCCCAGTTCCTTCCAGTCTTGCAGATAGTCTTTCTAAAGTTCCTATTATTTACTTATTTGTTTGCCTTTTACTTTTCCTTTAAAAAGTCCCACTACCTTTTCCCTTCATTGGACTATCTTATCCACTGAAGCACATTAAATGTAAATACGTAACATATGGCAGGAATGATAAACTCCAATCCCTTTTCACCATCGGCTTTACCTTATACTTCTCCCTTTTACACCTACAGTATAATTCTCTGTGCTTTGCTGAAATTGTTAAAATACCTTTTTACTGTGCGAAGTCTGGAAGATGCCTTAAGATGTGGAAGGTTATGAAGGCAACCATCAGCTTTACCACATGCATCTTACCTGGGCCTTGGAATATTACCCCCCACCATCCCTAACAGCTGCTGAACCTTTCCCAACCTTCCTTATTTTCCTTTCAAAAGTATCCTGTAATGATCATTCCATGTACAGCCTGTGTAGTTCTTAGTATACCAAGCCTATTCATTTTAGAATGGCAGTTAGCACAGAGGAGTAAAGCTTTGGGCTGTAAATGTAGTCAAATGTGCATGATTTGATTCATTTCACCTAGGTTTGCATACTGTGTAAGTCTAAGAAAGTCAGTTAACCAGACAGTGTTCATTGGTCACCTCTAAAAAGGAACAGCTGTGTCCAGTGGGCTTATCTGGTTAGGAAATATACAGAAATAACAATAAAAATAAATTAAATATTTTCCTTTTTTCTCACCATCCTCCTTTACCCTTCCCTCCTCAGTCATCACTACCACTTTCTTCTTCTCATTTTACTGTAGTCCCAATTCTTTCCTAAAAATCATACCTATGTCCCTAGCCATTAACATAAATAATTAGCAACCATTCAGAACTATAATCTGCCTCCCCCTCCATGACATCAGCTTGTTTCTCATCTCTATAGCTATCATTTCCTTGAGGAGTAAAAACAATTTAGGGATAACAGCTACACTTGCTTGGTATCCATTTCTACTCTAGGCTCTGCCAAAACTCTGTACTGTTATTTGTTATGCCTATGTGTTTTAAGCACACCTCTATACTTCCAATCTCAGAGATTTGTACATTGCTTTCATCCATGTCCATAAGCTTCCAATTTTCCTTTTTTCTATACAATCTTCTGCATGATGAAACAGTAAACTGAATCAAATGCTTTGCTTATACAAAACAAGACACACTTTGAATTCACTTGCCAGCTATCTCCTTCCGGTTTCCAGTTCAAGAAGCTAACTAATGTCAGCCAGCTGAATATACTCTGATGCCTCTTCAAAAACCTTCCTTTGCTTTTTTCTACCAGTTTCAACATTACTCTATCTATCCAATCTGCTGGTAACATAGTCATGATCTTAATGGTAAAGTTTATTAAAAAATGTGCTTTTAAACAATCATGTGCTCATTGAGAGCTAACCAGAAGGCCTCTCAAAAGAGCACTGATATTTTGGCCAGGTGAACTGACTTTTTTGTTTGCCAGGTATGACAGTTCACTATGAATTTATGGCTTCATCTTGCTGCTCTCCCAAATCTCTGAGATTATCACAAAGTAAGAGAATTAAAATAGACATGAGAAATTTCAGCTGATAACACCGTCACTGCTGACTATTACATGAAATTGGTTGTCTTGAAATCCTTTTATTTAGCACAACTAATTGCCAAAAGAATTTCATCAAGATCTAAAGAAGTAGCCATTTTCTTATGATCAGCATTGATCAGGTAAGTTATTTAGTACAGCACTCCCTGCAGGATGTATGTCAGTAAACGTATCAATCAATTAGAACAATCCTAAAGATTCTTCATCAAAAAGCTCACAGGCTGTGGCCAAGATGTTGAGCAGTTAACAGCAGTGTTTTAGCTATGCCTCATGTTAACATCTCTGACAGGATTTTTACAAAAAAAAAAAAAAAAAAAAAAATAGAACATTTCAAAACTTGATGAATTTTTAGTTGAACATCTGCTGAAAGATTTACTAAAAAAAAACACGTTTGCAACTCTTAATTGCTTTTTCCTGTGAAGAAAACTAGAAAGAACTAATTGTCTCAGAATGAGCCACTCAGCCCAGTGTACATGAATGAGCTATCTATAAAGATTGATAAATTAGTAAGCAAAATGGAGAATTTTAAACAGGAATGTAAAAAAACAAGTTGAAGTGCTGAATGAATATCTTAAACAACAATCATCACAAATATCAAGTACAGAAGAGGCAATTTCTGATTTTGATACAAGATTACTTAAAAATGAGAATAACACATCTTCTGAAACAAAACAACTTATTCCAGGATAAAATAGAAGATTTAGAGAACAGATCTAAAAGGAGTAGCATCAGGATTTACAGGATTCCTGATCAAAAAGAGGGAGACAGTATGATTCAATTCCTTAATACCTGGCTGCCTAAAACTTTCAACCTGCCTGAAGCTTTTTCCTTTGGCATTGAAAGGGCATATAGATCACTGTCATCTTAAAAAAAAATACCTTTACCAAGGTCAGTGATCATAATATTTTTCTGAAGTCAAGATAAAGATTCAGTCTTGAAAGCTGCATGGACTAATTATCCAGTTAAAATTAAAGGAAATACTATACAATTTGATAATGACTATTCTACATCAGTGATGCCCAAGAGAAAAGCATGTGTACCACTTATTAAAAGCTTAAAGAAAAGCAATATTAAAGCACATATCTTTTTTCCAGCAAAGGTATGGATTTGCCTTCCCAAAGGAAAGAAATTTTTAACACCTTGGAAGATGCAGTGGACTTATACAGAAAAATACTAGAAAGAAAAACAGAAGAAATGAACTGCAATTTATCAACTTCTTTGAAGAGAAATGCACCAAGAGCTGGTTGGTTAATAAAAGCCATGGCAGTAAAAAAATGAAGGACAAATGAAAATCAATGTATTTCATGGTTATGATGTCCTATTAATTTAAATAAGCGCTTGAATAATTATGAACAGGTGCTGTACATTACTTTTTACAATGTAAATCCTCTTTCATTTTCTTTCTTTCTTTCTCGCCCTACTTCAAATGATTACTAGTTCCATTTTTAAAATGTTAGAGTTTGATTCTTTTAGCTATATATGAAATTAAAACCATTTATTTCCACTTTGAATTTAAAAGGTTAAACGAGTCATTGTATTAAAAGTTAATCATTATTATGATGCAACTTAGGTGGCACACTTTCTGATATATTGGCATAGCTGAGTAATGTAGTGTAATACCGATAGTATACTTGACATGCAATAGCACCCAAGAAAGTTACACTATGCTATAAGCAACATATGAAAAAAGTTATGTATTCAACATAACTTTCCATCTGTGTTGTCCATTTTCATTCCTCTTCACCATATGGGTTCAGATCTGAGCCATCAGATCTGAGATGGCCGTTACAATAGCTGTGTTAACCAAAAAACTCTCAAGCTTCTTCCTTCCCTATAATGCACCCTTCCTAAGTACCATAGATCACGTTTGCTAATAGAAGTAAAACAAAATATCAGAAAGGTCCAGGGAGACTATATCTGGAGCTCAGCACAAGGGAGGTGCCAACCTAAGAACACTCGCTCTTCTAGGAATTCAAAGGTTGGGGCTGGAGGGTGGGGGGTTGAGGAAGAATGAAAATGGATGGAATGTTATAGTGAGTGCATAACTTCTTTAGCTGATGTAAACTTTCATTCGATCCTCTACCTAAGGGATAGAGTCCCCAGCTACCTTAGATCCTGGGTGGACTCAAGGAAAGATGATCCTCAGCACCACTGAACCAAATGATACTCTACCCCTGCAGACCAGATCCAATTTGTAATGAGAAACAAAGGTATGAAGTAGCCCAAATTGCTGCTGCACAAATGTCATCCATGGAAGCTCTAGACTGGAAGATGGAGGAAGTTGCCATTACCCTGGTAGAATGAGCTTGTAAATGTTTTGTTAAGGGAATACCCACTCGATCACTCGATCATAAATGAAAGAAATACAACTGGTGAGCCATTTAGACAAGGTTACTTTGTTGACTGGTTTACCCAATTTAATATTTGAGAAAGAAACACAATTGGTCAGATTTCCTGATATCTTTGGTTCTATGAAGATAAAAATGCAATTGTCTTTGAACATCTAATAAATACTTAAAACCACTGCTAAACCATAAGACAAGCTTTAAAGCAACTCTTTAGCATTAGTATAACTTTATTTCATGCATTTGTCAAGAGCAATAGACTTCTTCAGAAATAAATTACACAAAAGATACTTAAGCTTAAATTGTTTGTGTTTGTGTCTTTCAGCTTTTTCCCGGTTAGGGGTTGCCACAGCAGAACTCCAGTCCGCTAATGATTGGTAGTTGATTTTTACGTGCCGAGTTACCAGCCCTGATGCACAACCTTCAACGAAGGTACGCCCATTCACACATGTCTCCACGCAAGAAGACACTATAGCTGAGAATCGAACCGGACAGCGTCTTAGTGTGAGGTGACAACGCTACCGCAGCACCACCACCGCGGGTATACTTAAGCTTAAATACTTAAAATAAAATCTTGTTAACCAGTCACATAAAACATACAATTAAAAACACATCTAATGTTAATTGCCACTTTTACTTAAAATAAAATCTTGTTAACCAGTCACATAAAACATACAATTAAAAACACATCCAATGTTAATTGCCACTTTGTTTAACCCATTAGCATCTAAACTGGGTCTATATTATATTCTCGAAAGCCGACAATGTCGAATCTGACATTGTCGACATGAGAATATCGAACACTCAGAATCTTGAGCGTGTAAACGGAAATCTCCGTAAGGGGAGATTTCCATTTACTGCAATGTAGTGCAGTCTCGGAGTTGGTATATTTAAGTAGCGGGGGTGTGGAAGTGCAGGGGGGCTTGCCCCCCTGCTTAAACATGTTAGGGTACTTTTTTCTTTTTTTTTTGTCTTTTTATTAGGTCATTGTTTGAAGACATCGACCATATGGTGTCGACCATATGTTGTTCGATGTTTTCAAACGTCGATCTTATAATGTAGATCCTCTAAACTCCTATAGCCAACCTACAGTCCTTCAGAAAGCATTTAATATTTATGGTGTCATTTAAACCTGGTGATTTATCTGCCTCTAATCTTACTTACCATTCAGTTTCTCTTTGCACCACCTGATTTTTGTAATTTCCTTCCCTTAAATCATAAGATATGTGTTCTACCACTGCAAAGAGAAACTTGTTATAATTACTGCACCTAATGGTATGTTTATATAGGGCGTTATTTTCATTCTTTGTTTTAATATCATAAAGATGTTCTTTTATCCTGGTGCCCAACTTCCAAGTGCTCATTCCTATATAGTAACTTGGACAGCTTAAACACAAAACTATGTATACTATCCTTTTAGTCTGGCAAGTATATCTTCCAGGTATTTCTATAGTGTACTGTAAGTGTTCTAACATCACATAGGCCCCTTCATATATAAACATATAAGCAGTACAACTATTGCACTTAAAAGTGCATTTATTTTTGCTGGTATGTACAGCCTCCACTTTAGCATGGTCATATTGTAACATTTGTTTAATGTTACTGTTCTTTTTGTAAACAAAAAAAGGCTCTTTACCTAGGATGTCAACTAGGTCTCTAGTCCCTTCTATAATTTTCCAGTTGTTAGATATAATGTTTCTGATGTCATTACTATCTATAGACATTTCTATGGCATATCTAGCCCTAGTTGTTTCCTCTGTAGAATGTCCTTTGTCTTTCAGCTGAAACCCTTTAATTAAGAATGGTTCAAATTGTTCATATGTCTTGGAAATAATTTCCTGAGCATTTTTATTTAACATGTCTACTCTATGGCCTCTTTCTTTAAACAAGACAGTAATGAAATTTACATCTTCCAAGCAGTCATTGTCTTCACCTGTTACCCTAGAGGTTCTTATAAACTGACCTCTGGGTATATTTTTCTAAAGTTAGGATGATTACTTCTATGGTGAAGATAACTGTTGGAAAAGGTACTCTAACAATGGGTTTTACTTATAAATTTATTGTTACTGGTGTCCCAATTTAAATGTACATCTAGAAAGCAAAGTGTATGTCCTTCACCTCCTAACACAAATTTTAAGAAATTGGAACTGTTACTCATACTAACCATGATGTGACTGGTGTTACTGAGTTGTAATGGATCTTTGTTTATAATAAAAAACAAATCAGCGACAAACCGCCGATAAAGAACTATGTTTTTAGCAAAATCTAGTTTATTCAAAATTTCTCCTCCCCACCAGCCTACTACTAAGCTTGCAAAGGCTGGAGCTACCGAGGACCACATAGCTACCCCCCCTTAGTTGTTTATAGTATCTGTGATTAAACCGAAAGAAAGTATGCTCTAGTACTATTTCTAAGAGGGAGCAGTATAATTCAACAAGAGAAGTATCTATATCTGTATACATGTTTAGATATAATCTAATACATTCAATGCCTTCTTGTTGAGGTATTGAGGTAAAGAGAGACACCAAATCTAAGGTTAACATATAACAATTGCGTTCTTCGTATCTATACACATCCTGAAAGGACTTAATGCTGTTCAAAAAGTCCCAGGAATCTCTGATGTAAGATGGTAAACCCTGAACTATAGGATTTAATATATAATCTAGAAACAGTGAGATTCCCTCTGTACTACTAAGTGGTGCAGATGCTATTGGTCTAAATGGGGGGGGGGGGGGGGTTGGCATCTTTATGAATTTTTGGTATCCCAAACAGAATTCCTATTTTAGGATATTCAACCAACATAAAGCTGTATAGTTCAAAATCTATTAATCCATTCATGAGGAAGTCAAACAAGCAATTCTGTATATACTTAAAGGGATCTATCTGAGTTCATCGACATTTTAAAATACCGAAAACGAAATAACCGACACCAAAACAGCGAAACTCATATAACCGACGCCAGAAGATCGACAGTTCACAAACACGACATCGCATACACCCGACACAACATACCAACAAACAAAACACATCCCCTATCCAACACTCACACACACAACACAAGCACACCAAAATCCTTACAAACAAACACTAACCCATACATACACAACTATCCACAACCCTGACCCAAACCCTTACCCTAAGGTCCGTCACTATCGCACACTCACCTAACCCGCGCCCTAACCCTAACTCACTTATCCCACCCCTACCCCTACAAAACACCAACATCGCACACTTACCTTACTCGCACACTCACCTAACCCGTGCCCTAACCCTAACTCACTTATCCCCCCCTACCCCTACAAAACACCAACATCGCACACTTACCTTACTCGCACACTCACCTAACCCGCGCCCTAACCCTAACTCACTTATCCCACCCCTACCCCTACTAAACACCAGCATCGCACACTTACCTTACTCGCACCCTATCGTCCGTCACTACCGCAGACTTACATATCCTTTCCCCATCGCAGCTTCTCAGCGTCGGTGTCTTCTTCCGTCGGTCTTCTGCCTCGTCGATCTTCTGGCGTCGGTGACGTGACTTTCGACATTCTCGTGTCGGTTAATTCGTTTTCGACATTTTAACATGTCGATGAACTCAGATAGACCCACTTAAAGCTATAATGCACTTGTTGTACTGTCACTTCCAAGTATTCTTCACTATTGTCTAAAATTTTTTCAATAGCAGTGTTATATATTTGTACATTCATGACTATCCCCTTTGTCTGCTTTCATGAATCTCACCTGTTTCAAGTTATTGAGTTCATGCAGAGCTTTCTTTTCTTCTGAAGTCATGTTAAAGAAAGGTTTCACTTTTTTACTATTTAACATTAACCTAATATCTCTTTTACAGAACTGTTCAAATGTTCTAAGAGCATGATGTAGCATAGGGTTGAAAGTAGAAGGTTTTCTGAACCCATGACTAATATGAACATCTTTCAGAATATAATTTAAATTGAGCTTTCTAGTAAAATACTTCAGCTCTGAAAGAGTCCTACTAAGGTTTGCTCTATGACTAGGGATAAAATTTATCCCAAGTTCTAATACTTTTTGTGACTGTCATGTAGTTCCAAGTCTGATAAATTATTAAGTTTAGGCTTAAAAGATGGAGTAGGGCCCTTATAAGGGTGCTTTAAAAGGAGAGTTCCTCTCAAAAAGGTTTTAAAGAGTTTATGTGAAGGATCTGAAGAACTTTGGAAGCCAATATGAAAATTGGATATTGCTGCTAATTGAATAAGTATCTCATGAATAGGAGCAGAGAAGGGATCAATGTTATTTTGTAGTGCCCAGTGAATTCATTTTTTTTCCATTTACTGGAGTATAGCTTATGCGTAGATGACTTATGAGAAGATAGGAGTATGCCTCAGACTGGCGAGGAGAGCATAGGTTGCCTGGCTGTTAATAGACTTGGAGAAACCAGGCAGTCGACCTGAGATTGGGTATATATGGATGAATCATGTCCTTCGGGTAAGACAGGAGGTCTGAAGTTGGATCCAGAATCCTTGGTTGGTCATGGGCGCCGAAACCATAGAGAGAAGGGAGCCCCGCCACTTTTATAGATCATCCATACCTCCCAACTGTCACAAATTACTTAATTATTTTCGTGCTTTAGCTGATGTCATTGCATGTGCAATGACATCAGCTCTCCCAGCCTGTTGGGTTTGAGCTCATGGTGCATGTATTTCTGGCTGGTTTTAAATGCTTTTTCAAGTGGGAACAAACAGTTGTATTTAGCTGCTGCATGGATATATTTTCAGAAGCTGCCTGGGTGAAAGCTGCTGCTTATTTACTCGAAGGACTGGCTGTTGGGCTTTAATGGAAGACTTACCACAGACATATATTATTTTCAGAGTGAGTAAGCTGCAACTGTGTGTACACAGACATATTTTCAGAGTGAGTAAGGTGTGTGTGTGTGTGTGTGTGTGTGTGTGTGTGTGTGTGTGTGTGTGTATAAATGTCCCCAATGGGATACATCTGGTAGCTAGAGGTACTCAGGCTCAAACCCTGTACCTTGGGTACAAGTAAAAAGAGCCTAAAGTCCCTAGCCACCATCACTTGTGAATCTATGCCTCATATGTTTGTTCTGTTCCTCTGGTTTTCAGGAGTGGTAAAACAAAACCTTTTATTCAAGCAATTTTCTAAGGTTATAAAATCAGTATTTGAAATGTGTCCCTATTTTGGGGCTGTATTCCCTCATTATTGGCTTTGATCTGTATTTTTGTGCTAAGAGGTTGAGAGCTATGGTGAGAAGTGAGAACTGAATTCACTAAATGATATGATAGCTATTTAAGTTTTTCTTCCTGTCTTTCAAGAAACTGCTGGTTTAGTTTAGTGGTATGTTTCTCTGACTGTAGTGCACATGGTTCTAGGTTCAAGACTTGGCAATGAAATGCATGGTGGTAACACAACATTTTATGCAAGCAACTTTCCAAAAATATACAAGCAATGTTTAAAATGTGTCCCTGGTTTTTGGCCTCCCCCCCCCAATTGAAAATAAGTTCAAGAAGCTGTGCAACATGCCTATGGCTTACAGTCTACTGTGATTCTGTATTTCTATACTGTGTGTAGAAGTAGACTGTTATCATGGAAATGTTCTGAATAGGGCAGTTTTGTCATTACTGGTGCATGCATTTTGCTTCATTGCCTACTGGAGAAATGTTCAAACAATAAATGTAAAATGCAATTGTGTGTGGAAGTAGACTGTTATCATGGAAGTGTTCTGAATAGGGCAGTTTTGTCATTATTGGTGCATGTATTTTGCTTCATTGCTTACTGGAAGACTCTTCAAAACTAAAGATTTAAAACACATTCTAACAACTGGTGCTGTATTATACAAGGAATATAATTTAATACAATCAGGAAGGTGAATCAAGGAATGCATACATGTATGCATGGCCCTAAAAATGTGTTTGAAAACAGCCAGAGGAAAGTGCGAAAGGCTCAAAATCATGGGCAAATTTTAAGCTTTACTCTTGTTGCCAAAGCAATGGATGAAGGTAAAACAGTTCACACCAGATTACCTTGACCTGGCCAAGCCTTTTGACACAATCCCCTACTCAGGTGTATTACAAAAGATGAATAATGCAGGAGCAAACACTTACATCACCAGCTGCATTGCCATCTTGGCTCACAGGATACAGGAGATCAAAACAGGGGAAGAGACCAGTCACCAATGGAGTTCCCCAGGGTTTGGTGCTGAGACTTTTTCTGTTTGGCATATACATCTCAAAAGTAAAAGGAAATACCAAAGAGCTTTGGCCAGCTAAGTTTGAAATGACTGCAAGCTAGGAGAAGTTATCGAATCCCCAAATGACTTAACCATCATGCAGGAAGGTTTGTCCCAAATAATAACTGGTGTCAAAATCATGACAATGCCCTCTGAGAACTGATCCAATTGTTTGGCATTTGGGAACTTGTGTGTACAGTAACCTAACTTTTGACCAACATGTGTCCAGAGTCATAAGAAAGCCTTTCTAGATTGCACAGCTTGTAAACAAATTGATTGTGACTAGATCTAGAGATGTTGTTGCCCCCCTTTACAAAGCTCTCATTATGTCAATCATTTTGTATAATGCCCACTTTGGCATGTATCTGTCCAGCCCCATGCAACAATTGGAATACCTTCAGAGATACCTTACTAAAAGGATATAAGTCCTAAACAACAGGTCTTGCATGGACCACCTCAAAGATTTATTACTATACTCAGTATCCTACAGAGTGCTTAGAGGTGACATGTCTGGCATACAAAGCATCTTCCAACATAATACAGATGAACCTACTGAACATCAGCAAGTCAAATGGCATCAGAAATACACAGTCCAGATAATTAAAGTGAATGTTGAGGAGAGATGGATATATATCACAGAAGCTACCACTGTTCCGGAACAGACTATCCATAAAAATAAAGGAAAGCTCATCCATCCATATTCAAATGCAACTTTGATCTAAGGATGGGCAATAGAAAATGTACTCCAGGATTTCCCCTTATGCCACTAATGGATAGAGGCAGTTCCTAAATGCTGCATCCCTTACATAGCCCCCCCAAAATATCTATGGTATGATCACCGTTGTTCTCACTAGGGCTAATATACAATTATCAGCCATGTGGATAGCTAAGACCAATCAGAAAATGTTAATTCAAGCACCAAAAGGGAATTGGCTAAGCTTAAAATGTCCTCCAACTGAACCTATGTTGTGGTAGCAAGTAGTTATAAAAAAATTACCCTTTTTAGTCCACTAAGTGCCCTTGTCACCCTCTGCCCCCCCCCCAGTCTTTAACAGCTTCCAGCGCCTATGTGGTAGGTGAAATAAGTTAGGCCAAAGGAAGGGGAACCACATTTGTTGAGGCCCAAAAGGTGCAATGAGGTTTACTTTGCTCTTCAACCTGGCTGCTTTCTGCAGGAATTTTGGGATTAATGGAGTTGGGGAAAGGCATTAAGGAGACCAGAAAGTCAAATGCAAACCAAGGAATCCCTCTGTGACTTCCCATTTGGGGGAATCAAGGCAAATTAGTTTCTGCACTTGATGTTTAGGGGAGAGGCAAAAAGACTGCAGCAACACTGACCCCATTGATGAAATATCCTTTCCATCACAATCTGATTGAGGGCCCATTTGTGCGGTAGAAGACTGCACCTGCTCAATTTGTATGCTATCACATTGGACTTCCCTGGAATATGAGTTGCTGTGAAAAAGCAGTTAAATAAAATTGCCCATTGCCACACGCTGAGAGCTTCTCGACACAATGGGTAGGATGTAGTTCATTCTTACTTGTTGATATACCAGACTACTGACATGTTCTCTGTTTGAGTTGCAATTGTTCTTAAGGGAAGAGCATCTTGGAAAGCCTGCAGTGCTAACAGCACTGCTCTCATCTCTAGGACATTGATATGCAAGTTGGTCTCTGTGGGGGACCAAGTGCCTTGGACTGTTTGCCCAGAAAATGCCGCCCCAAGCCTAGCTGGGAAGCACCCATGGTCACTGTGGCCTTGGACTGGATGAGAACAAACAGACAACCTTGTAGTATCTTATCTGATTGAATCCACCATTTGAGATCTTTTTTTTGCAAATATTGTTGATTTTTATTTGAGTCAACACTGGTTGTTGAAGGATGGACCATTGTGCTGATAACAACAATTACAGAACTCCCATGTAAATCTATCTAGTGGGACTAGTGTTGTTGCTGCTGCCATGGAACCTAGAGCCTGAAGAACCAGCCATACAGAGATCTTGTTGCTGCAGATTATTTTGTGACTTGCTTTCTGATTGTCTTCACTCTTGAAGGGGGGGTGAAGCTATTTTCTCTTTTGTGTTGAGAATTGCTCCTATAAAGTTTAAATTTTGAGTAGGTTCTAGTTAGGATTTCTTATAGTTTATAGATATCTCTAGACATAAACACTTCTAGAGAATGTTGTCCCTAGTCTTCAAGAGCTGATGCCTGGTTGGAGTGGAAATGAGCCAGTCGTCTAGATACAGAAACACCCATAATCCCTGCAGTCTCAAGTGAGCTGCTACTTCTACTCTGCACTTGGTAAATACCCTGGGGTCTGTGGTAAGACCAAATGGGAGTACTCTGAGCTGATGATGACTGGCTCCCAGCTATAAGTGTAACTATCTCCTGAATAGTTTGTTCATCTTTATGTGATATACACATACTGAAGGTCTATCAAGCAGAGCCATTCATCTTTTTCCAGAAACAGAAGAATGGACTGAACCAAGACCATCTGGAACATGTTTTGTCAAACTGATTTGTTCAAGTTGCTGAGATCCAAGTTTGGTCTGCAGTCCCCTGTTTTCTTTGGCACTGAAAATAATCTTGAGTAAGTTCTAGATCCTCCCTGGTCTGGTGAGACCTCTTGGTTGACTCATTTTTCCAGCAGATTTTGTGTCTGAATAGCTGCTTGTTCCCTCTGACTGGGTGGAACTTCAAGGATTTTTCTGTCTTGGGGAGGAGGAAGAGAAAATGGTATAATATGTCCTCTGGGAATGATCCTCTGCACCCATGTATGTGATGTTATTTCCAACCAGGCTCTCCAGTTCAGGGACAGTTGACCCCCAATTACCTCCAGAGGAGGGCAGTCAGGCTTCCTTTCTGGAGCATTGGAAGAGTCTGCCAAAGACATTTTCTTTGGACCCTTGGTTGTTTTCCAGGCATCCTCTGCTAAGAGGGAAGCATCTACCAATGGACTTCCCCCCTTTGACCCTAGGGAAACCACTTCCACATGTGTCTTGAAAAGACCCTTGTGATTTTCTGAACCACATCTTTCCACTGCTTCGCTTGCGCATCCAGGCGTGCCTCCTCATGTCAATATCTAAACCCACTGCTCTACACGTTCCTTTGGTTACATGTGAAATAAGCCTCATGGAAGAGTTAGAAATAAACTGGAGGGTAGCCAACTGGGAAGAAACAGAGGCTTTTATTTTCCCAGAAATGGATCTTGAGAAGGCATCTGAAAGCAATGTTTAATTAGGTCCCTCTGTAAGCTAGTGAAGTGTGTCAGGTAGTTCAGAGACCATAAGGAGAAGGTCACTGATGCATAGACACACTTGCTTAACCTATCCTTCACCCAAGACTCCTTATTGGGAGATGGATAGAGGAACTATCCTCAGCTAATTCCTTCTTCATGGCCACCACCATGACCATGGCATCCACAGGCACACCTTTTGCCCAAAATTATTTGTCCCTTAGGAATGGTAATAATTTTGTCTGGTCTCTGGGGATCAGCTTCCATGCCCACAGAAAAATCAATTCAATGAGCTTTCCAGTGGGCAGAGTCACCTAGGAAGTAGACTAGTGGGTAACAAAAGTCTCCAGGTACACAGACTCCTCAGACACAGGATTGTTGGGCTTCCAATCACTTCTCTGTTTTAGCATTTCCAGAATATCTCCAAAGGAGACATCAGCAGGAAACCTTGGGGACCCTTCTTGCTCATCAGAGTCTGTTTCTTCAGTGATGGATTCTTCTAGGGAATCCAAGTGCTTCCTCTTGCACAACTTCTACTTAGGGACCTCCTCAGTGAGATGCTTTGGGGAAGTATCAGAAGAAATGGGAATGCCCTGCTGAAAGCCTGGGGTTTCAGTACTCACTGTCCCTGTGGAGAAAAAGGTTGAGATTCTGTACACAGATATGACAAGGTTGGGGGTGAAGATCTGAAGGTGTAGGAGCAGTCTGAGCTGCTGAAGCAGACATGGCTCTCTCCAAAACCTCAAAGGCTGACCTCCTCTGAGAGGGACAGGACTCTGGATCCGAGAAGGTGAGCCTCTGGATCCTAGTCACTCGCTGCTCTGATGATAATCCTCCTGAGGCAGAAGCCAGAGCCAAGCTAAACCAAGCCAAAGCTCCTAGGTGCAGGGACAGGTCCAAAAACTTCAGAGTTAATCCCAACATTTCAGAGCCGACTAGGCAACTATGGCTTCAAGAGGTCTCTGGCTCCAACTGAACCAAAGAACTCAGAGCAAATGTCTGATCTGATGATAAGGTTATATTCTGATCTGAAGCAGATGGAGGCAGGTGGCTTGGAGCCAAGAACTCTGAAGCTATGCAAGAAGTCAGAGGAGGCAGTAAAGGAGGGGTAGTCAATATATGGAACTCCTGACCCAAAGGGGTAGGAGCCGAAGAAACTCCTGGCATACTCTGCTCCCAGAGAATTTTTCTCACCAGTCTCTCTCTCCATGTCCTCTTTGTTCAAACTCTTAGAAGAATGAATAGACATCAGAGAAGGTGACTTTGGTCTTTCCAAAAAAGGAAAAGGCACTCTAAATGGAACCGTGTCTAATGAAGGTGAGTATTTGGTCCTTGGTAAAGCAGGTAGGCTTGAAGTCAAATCAATTGCTGTCTGATCCGGTGAAGGTTTAGACTTGTCCGTGGTCAGATCTGAAGAAGTGAATGGATCCATATGTTTTCTTGTCTTGATTTTTGGATCTGAGGAGGATGTAGGATCTGAAAGTTTGGTTTTCTTAACTGATGGATCTGAGGAAGAAGTTGGAACTGACAGATGCCTCTTCTTTCATTTTTTGGAAGTTTTTGAGGAAGAAGAATAAGGGCTAGATAATATTGATTTGCCATTTTTTTCTTATCAGAGGGGGAATCTCCAGATAATGCCTCACTGAAAGCTGATGGAAGAAGACCTTTAAGAATAAATTTCATTTTGCTTTCAACCAGAGCCCTATGGTTGAACGCATGGCATATCGATATGATGGGGTCCCAAACAATGCACACACAATGTATGTAAATCAGAGTAAGGCATTTTTCTTCCACATTTCTCACACTTTTAGAAGCCAGCTGGCCTTTTCTTCTTTTTCTGCCATCCAGAGGAGCAGAGAACAAGTGAAGCAAAAAGGCTAACAATAGAAAGCTTTTTTATCTTTTTTAAGTTAAAGAAGAAAAGGAGAGAAAACAGGGAAAATACCAACAATGATAATAGGGGAATACAGTGTAAGGGGAAGGAATACTAATACTAGTATTCAGAGGTACTTCGTACAAAAAGGAAGAAAGAAACATCAGCAAAAAAGCAGTCTGTAGGTAAGAGATACAGGCTAAAGCTAGAAAAGATAAACAGCAAAGTGCATAAAACTATTTAGAAGAGAAAAAAAGTTTTAAATTTAGTTAAATTTAATTAAATTCACTTATCTGCTCGAAAGCAACTGGTCAGCACGTCTAATGCAAAAAGTGATGAACGAGATCTGAGGTACTTAGGAAGAGTACATTATCGGTAAGGGAGTTTTTTTGTGGTTACCATGAGCTATTGTAATGGCTGAGTCAGATCCGAGGGAACGGATCTGAATGTATAGGTGGAAGATATAATGAAAATTGACAACATCAGATATATAGTTTCTTACATATATAACAGTTACTATTGGAATCTTATCAAATAATTAGAGTAACATTCACACTTTTATAAGTTAAACTTGGATCACACATAACTGTCATTCTTTTAATGCAAGTTTATATTCTATGTCTCTTTTTAAAAAATGACAGCCTGCTTTATATTAAACATCTCTTACAAATAGTGGTTATTAAATCATCAAATGTTAGTTCTTTAAATACTATAGCTTTTTAGTGGTTAACATACTTCAAAAAAAATTTTTAGTGGTTCAGAAGGGTTTGAGGGATTGATGTAAAAAGCAGAGGTGGCTTAGATTCAGCCATGAATATTATTGTGTGAATTGTAGCTGATAAACTGTTCACTGGTTACAGTTCATACATTCAACCCCCCATACAGCCCATGATCTCTTGTTTTGAAGGGATGTGTGAATTGGCCTTTTGTAACACCCTTACCAACAACAAGAGGTGACCTATTGAGCACAATTTAGCACCTAATGAAATACAGCTGCTTAATGAACTAAGTACATAAAACTTCATAGGTTCATAGGTTCATAGGTTGGTACTAGGCTATCAGTCCTAGGGCCTATACAAGCCTAGCCATAACAATTCCCTGGCTATTTCTTCCCACATTATTTACTTTCCTGGACCCCTGTCTAGCAGGGCGACTGACGTGATCCCTGGGGTGAATTTCCTTTCTCCTATCCAATCGTCAATACTTAATATTTATGAAACAAGATTGGGGGGGGGGGTTGATGGTGATGGAGAACACTCGATATGCCAGTCAATTGTATGAAATGTATAAGGTAATGCTTATGTTAAGGTCTCACCAAATGAACTTAATACAGCATATACAAGGGTGAGAGAGATGCTAAATGACATGTTTCTAGATAAATTGGTTTGCATGAATATAACTGTCTGAACCTAGCATCACCTAAAATTCCAACAATTTTTTGACTTCCAAAAATTCATAAGAGTATTATTTCTCCACCTATGAGACCAATTGTTCATGCAATGGCCTCCATCATCCACCCATGTGTGGAATATCTTGATGAAAATTTGAAATATCTTGTTTTGAGTGAGGATCATATTTGTTAAGTCTCATGGCTTTTTCTAGGAAAAAATAAATCAGCTGGACTATAATGAGAGTTACATCTTTGTTACCACTGGTGTCAAAGACCTCTACACTGTCATTCTACATGATTTGGGTATCCAGTGGTTTTCAGAATTTTTACTTTATAATGGGTTTCATAGGTTCATAGGTTCATACTAGGCTATCTGCCCTAGGGCATTTATAAGCCTAGCCAGAATGTGTTTGGCTTTCGCCACCCATTTTAAATTTATTTTGCTATGCCCCTTTTCGAGGTTAGTATACTGTGCCTCTGTCTAACAGTGACACAGAAGTGATACCCGGGGTAAACCTACGATCTCCCATCCACTCATCAAGATTCCTCTTGAAGAGAGTCAATGAGGGACTCTGCCTAACCTGGACTGGGATTTTATTCCAGAGTGAAGGGAGCCTCTGGGTTATGAATCTGTCCCTCCAGCATGTCCTATTTATTTCAGTGCTGAGGTTCAAGTCTCTCAAGCGCATAGCACGATGGGATTTGGATTTTCTGAGGTGCAGCATGTCCATTAATTCCGGGTTGGACATGGCTTTATACGTCAGGCACAGATCGCCTCTGAACAGGCGGTATGCCACTGAGTAGAGCTGGAGTTTCTTTAACCAGGCAGCATATGGCATCTGTTTGAGCCCTTTGATCCTCTTGGTGAGGTACTTTTGGGGTCTTTCCAGTTGCTGCAGGTGTCTGGTAGGGTACATCCCAAAAGGGGCATTGTACTCAATTATGGGCCTGATGAGGGATGAGTAAAGAGGCACGATGACCTCCCCTGGTCTAGATGTGAATCCCTTCATGATTAGGTGGGCTATATAAAATGTTTTTCTAACCACTTTGGCCACGTGGTTGTCAAATGAGAGATTGCTATCAACTTGGGTCCCCAGGTCCCTAATTACTTCTTCTGTACTTAATGGATTACCACCTATGTGGTAATTTGTGGGCACTTTGTTTTTGCCAAAGGGGATGACTATACACTTTTTGGCATTTAGCTTGAGGCCATGGCTCTGGCACCAGTTGTCTGTTTCTATGAGGCCCTTTTGGAGGATGCTTGTGTCGGCTGGAGAGTCGATTATGGCGCACAGTTTGCAGTCATCTGCGAACTTGGTCAGCCACAGTCCTTCCTTGTTGGCCTGTACCTCTGAGAAATATATACTGAACAAGAGAGGTCCCAGGACTGAGCCTTGTGGGACACCACTTGTAACTGGTTTGGAGTCTGACATGGCTCCAGCAATTCTAACCATGTGGGTTCTGTCCTTGAGCCAGTTTGCAATCCATCTAGTGACATAGGGGTTTATATTTAAGCTGGTGAGCTTATCTATAATGCCCGAGTGGGGTATTGTATCGAAGGCTTTTGCGAGGTCCAGGTAGGCTGTGTGGACCACCTTCCCCTCGTCAATGGCCTTGGTGACTGTTTCAAAGAAATCAACCAGGTTTAAGAGGCAGGATCTGCCCTTAACAAAGCCGAACTGGGTAGGATCCAGTGTCTGTAGGTCCCCAATATCTTTATTTATGAGGTCCATGATGATCCTTTCCATAGCTTTGCAGACCAAGCTAGTCAGGCTTATGGGGCGATAGTTTCCAGGATCCATTAAGGCACCACCTTTATGGAGAGGGACCACTGTTGCTGTACGCCACTCTTTGGGCACATATCCTGTAGTAAGGCTGAGATTGAACAGTAGTTTTATGTTTGGGTTTAGCTCTTCTTGGAGTTCATGTAGGATGCAGCCCGGGACACCGTCTGGTCCCATTGATGCTGTGTTTTTTTGCTTTGGAGAGGGCAGCTCTTACCTGAGCATCTGAGATGTCAGGGGGGCAGCACTCTGCTGGGATAGATATTTGCCCTTTTGGTGGGGGGGGGGGTTTGCGCTGAACCTGTCATCTAGGATGTTGGCAATGTCTGTGGGTTCAGTGTATTTTTTGTCATTTTGGACTAATTCTGAGCATATCTGGGAATTACCACCCAGGTTCCTAACATAACTAAAGAAAGCCTTGTGATTATCCTGTGCAATTTTTCTCTCGAAGCTGGCCTTAGACAATTTTATGAGTGCCCGTAGTATTTTACTAATACTGATCAGTGATGCCTTCCCTTTTTGGGATTTTGCTCTATCATTTAGTAGCTTCCTCCTTCTATTGTATAGTTTGTTTATGGCTGGGGTCCACCAGACAGGATGTCTGCCTTTGGAGGATCGGGTCTTGGTTTTATTTGGGATCGCATGATCCATGCATTCCTGAAGGTGTTCATAGAATGCGTTTATAAAGGATTCCAGGTCTGGGCCGTATTTTCCACAGGCCCGGGGGCTTTGAAGGATTCCACCTCGGTTTTGAGGAGTGTGAAATTTGCTTTAGAGAAGTTTTTCACTGTGGTTTTCTGGGCAGGGGGTGGGGTCGGGATGTAAATATCCGGTGAGATTAGTTTATGGTCTGATCTTACCAGTGAGGGATACACTTCTGGTCTGGAGCATAGAGTCCCCATGTTGGTGATGATCAGGTCCAGTATGTTTTCCCCTCTTGTGGGAGTGGTAACAAGTTGTTTCATAGCATTTGAGTTTATAAATTCTAGGAACCTTTGGGCTAGGGTGTTGGAGTTAGAGTAATGCTCTCAGTCTATGTTTGGGTAGTTGAAGTCGCCCAATATAATGGTGTTTGGAGAGACCTTCATATTTTCCAGTGTTCTCAGAAAGGCCGAGTGGGGTTCCTGGGTTTGGGAGGGTGGTCTGTAGCAGGCTATAAACTGGAAGGCAGTTTTACCCACTGTTAGTTGCACATGGATAGTCTCTGATGCTTCGTGCTTTGCCACCAACCTGGAGGTGTGGGTATCTTTGATGAATATCGATACTCCCCTTCCTTTTGTGGTTCGATCCAAGTTTTGGGGCTGAAAAGCATGGTATGAGGTATAACCTGGTAGTGCTGGGGTGCTCTCAGGAGCCCTGAACCAGGTTTCTGTTACTGCACAGATATCGATGTTCTCCATGCTAAGGAGAGTTTCAAGTGCATGCATCTTGAGGTTTAGACTTCTAGCGTTGAGTAGCATTACTCTTAGTTTCTTATCCCTTGTTATACCTATGGAGGTGGGTTTGAGCCTTGCCTAAAAAAGGCACTATGGAGGTAGCAAGAGCCTTTGCCAATATCCAAAAGCCCAGGGGTGACAGGTGCAAGCCGTCCCTAGCGAAGCATCGTGGCTTGTCGAGCATATCATCCCAAGCTGACAGGCATTGGATCCCCTTTGAATGACACCAGTACTTAAGCCAATTGTTGAAATTGATCATCTTGTCTTCATATTGTGGCATCATTCTTGGTGAGGGTAAGATGCTACTCAAGGTCAGGGTCATACCGGCCTGGGCTACATGCTCAGAGAGCTCCTTTATGTATCTTTTCATGTAGTCCAGGGAGGTACGTCTCAGGTCATTAACACCAGCATGGACAATGACTGAGTCATATTTGTACTTGCCTTGGAGTGACCTGAGTGCTTGTGTTATGTGGCAGATCCTAGCGTCCGACAGGCTGCTCACCGTTACCCTCTCCTTGTTCAGCCTGGTGAGCGGGACGTCAGTGTGCCGGAAAGTTTGTGCAGGAAAGAATTAATACCTTTGATTGAAACACTTTTAGAAATCATGCTAAAAAACAACTTTTTGATCTTTGATAAAGAAGTTTTTCTCCAGTGTTCAGATGTGGGCACGGGTTCTGCATGTGGTGATTTGTTTGCAAATGTGGTGATGACCAGGTGGGAATATTCTTATTTGCTTGTTTCTTACTTTATGATATTGTAAACTTTGTGTGCACTTCCTGACTGACATCTTTATTGCTTGGGACAATGACAGTAAATTACTTCAGGAGTTCTTTCGTTATATCAGTCAGACTATAGAATTCCTTATATTTTCTTATGTTGTAGATAAAGACAGTATTGCTTTATTGGACATTTGGCTCTATAAGGATCCTACTAATAGAAAATTTGAAACTAAAATCTACAGGAAATCTACTTTTTCTAACATTTACTTACATTTTTTCAGCTCCCACACTCACCATCAGAAGCATGCTGTTGTTAGGGGACAGTTTGTAAGAGCTGCATGCATGTTTTCTGATTTTGATTCTTTCTTGGATGAATGAGATCACATTAAATGTATGTTTTTAGTCAGAGACTATCCAAGAACATTTGTTGATCCATTAATGTATGAGGTGATCAATAAAAGAGACTGTAGCCATTTCAAATCTATTTTACAGCATGCCCACCATCGGGGCTCTGCAAAAATATTTGTCAGTCCCATGGAGCCAGTGTACCAAAGAATTACTTCTTTTAACAATATTAATTCTTTTGGTGAATCCTGGTTTGGCAAGCTGTTTCATTATTCAGTATAATGTGGACAATTATATAATTGGAGAAAGTCTTTGCAAAAACTGGGCTATCTTGAGAGATGACAGATAGTGGGTAAAGTGAGTGATAAACCCCACATTTACTTTTTTAAAAATGACAGAATTTTAAGAATTTGGTTGAGCATTTTGGTACTGTTAGTAGCAAAAATGGGCTTACCAATTTTAGAATCGCTAAGTGTAGGAATTGTTCCATGTGTAAATTTGTTATCTCTTGTGAGCAGTTTCAAGTAAATGGTTTTACATTCAAGATGAAAGAAGCTTTTAACTGCTCCATTAGGGGTGGTGTCTATGCCATTTTGTGTCAATTTGTTCAGCCTTTTACATAGCCAAGACTGAATGCCATTTCAAAGATCGTATCTGGGAACATAATGACTCAGCCTTTTACATAGCCAAGACTGAACGCCATTTCAAAAATCATATCAATGACATCAAAAAGAAAAAAAAGTAAAGTTTTGGCTAAACACATCAGAAGTTTTCCTGACCATATGTTTAAATTTGTTGTTATTAGAGAGGGTGCCAACTGATTTGCACTATGGCCATTGGCAGCTACTTTTGGAGAAACATGAATTGTATTGAAAACTCCAATTAAATGCAGGTAGCCTGTCAGGACTTAATGATTTTATTTGTATTTCATGCTTATTAAAACTGAAAGCTTTGGAGAGAGAGTTTGTTTTGAACCTGACATTTTTACCATTTTTAACCTGTATTTTAATAGTGGTTTTATCACTTTAAATGTGTTGCTTTGCTTGAAGACTCAATAATCATGTGACCTAGTATCATGTGGCCTATTACTTTCTGTTATTTAAATGGAGTTCAAACACTGCATTTTATCTGAAGTTTACAATTAATAAATGAAAGTGCATATTTATTGTTTTTGGCATTGTTTGGTGTACATTGTTTGCATATTGGTTGTACTTTCTGTTGGAGTCTCTGTGGCCTGTAACTTTAACCATTATACCAACTTCCCCTTTTAAAAAATAAGGTGCCCGGCTTAGATAGTCTTATACCAGAACTATATAAAATACTATTCAATAATTCAGTTTAAATATTAGATAAGGTCTATAGAAAAATAAAAACAACTGCTGAAGTCCCCACAGTGTGGAAATATTCCCTTATATCACCTAGTTAAAACAAAATAGGGATCCTACAAAGGGTTCATCGTATAGACCCATTTCACTTTTAAATGTGGACTATAAGATGTTCATGTCCATTTTAGCTAACAGAATTAATCTACTTATAACTAAACTAATTAACAATGATCAAATGGGTTTATTTTAAACAAACAAGTACAGGGTAATATAATTAGAATACATACATTAATTGACTATGCAAATAAAAAAGGACTTTCTATCATTAGTCTTGATTTAGATAAGGCTTTTGACTCAGTTAATTGGTTGTACCTGTTTAAAACAATTAAAATGTATAAATTCTTACCTGAGCTAATTACATTAATTTCTAAGTTATACAATAACTCCTGTGCTTATGTTAAAATAGGTTCTTTTTCCTCTAATTCCATTAAATTACAAAAAGGCACAAAGCAAGGCTGTCTGTTATCAACTTTACTTTTTGAATTAGCTATAGAACCCTTTGCTAATAGTATTAGGGCCAATAAGAACATTAATGGGATTAAAATAAAAGAAGATTTCAAACTAAAGATTCAACTCTTTGCTGATGATATTTTACTAACAATAGGGAAATATTGGAACATATTGGTTATACGAGTCAGTTTGAAGAAATGTCAAAATTAAGAATTAGTCATAATAAAACATTATTAATTAATAAAAAAAAATTAAAAAATCATGCAAAAATAGTCTAACTTCAATTGCAATAGCAATCAAATGAAATATTTTGGTATAACCATTATGTCTAACAGTAAAGAAATGATGCAAACAAACTTTCAACAAGTTGTTGATAAAATTTTAACTTTAGTCACAAATTGGAGCAAATTCTTCTTTACCATGGAGAATGATTAATACTTATTAAGATGGTAATTCTCTCTAAAGTATTATTTGTCTGCAATCTTTAGTACTATCTCCATCAAAAAAAGATGAAGATAAATAATTTTCTACTTAATTTTTCAGCATCCTATTAAACCAAAAGTTTCCTTTAACTGGCATAGAAAAGATTTGGATAATAGTGGAATAGCATTCCCTGATATTCAATTGTATTCTACTTCATTAATTGTAAATGGTATTGCTTTGTGGGTAAATTCATCTTATGACTCAAAATGAAAACAAATACATCAAGAAATAGTATTACTAAATAATACATATATCACAACCAGTCATAGACAAATAATACCTAATATTTTATCTGGCTATTAAAAGATTTTTGTGTAAATGATATTACACCCTCTTCTCAACTTCCCTATTTAAACAACAAAATGTCCTCTTTCCAAAAGTGCATATATTCTAACCATTGTATTAAAGACTCAATATTTTCTATGTTTCCAATTGCATATGCAAATGACTGCTTAGAAACTCATAACTTCAACAAAATGCTAGTATTCAAACAACAACGTAATTTAATTTATTGGCATCAGTTCTTAAAATGATACTGATATATATATATATACTGTTAAAAATGAAGGTCCAAATGCAATCAAGGTTCTGAGAACTGGTTAATTTTACAAATATTTGGAGACTTTGTAAAGACAGAGGTAAATAAGATATTTAACCTAGATAAGAAATCATTCCCCAAATTATTGGAATTCTTAATAAATATTGATAATAATGCAATGAAAAATAAATCATATCTGTCACAAATTTATAAAATTATTATGTTAGATTTCAAATATTTAGAAAATTCCTATTGGAACTACTCCTCAAAAATTAGTAATGAAGACTTCTTTGAAGAATACAATAAATTAATATTAAAATCTACAGATAAAACTGCATCTTCATTATACTAGAAAGTTTTCACTTGGAAATTGTTACACAGAGCTTTTGTCTCTCCTAACAAAATTGCAATTGTATATTAATCAAATGCAATTAAATGCTTGAGATGTGATTCTAAAATAATAGCTTGTTGGATGCATAAGGTATTTGAATATGAAGTCATCTCCTCTTTTTGGAAAGAAATTAATAATTTTATTCAAGCTCTATGGACAGATAGATGTAATATTTCTAAATATTTCATTTTATTTAATGCTCTGATTCCTGAGATAATTCCAAAAATCCAAGTGCCTCTTCTTTGGTCTATTCTTGCTATAGCCAGAAAAGTAATTTCTAAAAATGGGAAAATAGAGTTACCCCTCTACTGTTGATTTTTTTAGTATAGCAAAAGTTTTTGCAGTAGTGCATACTATAAAGATGAGAACTTTAATATTATACATTTATATAAATCTTGGCTTAAACGTAAAGACTTGCTTGAAAAATATTAATTGTTGTTGGTGTATAACTTCAACGTATTGATCAGCTGTGGAACTATGTAAATAATTATTTGTTTTATAATTGATTTGTTTATTTATTGTTTTAAAAAAAATAAAAACATTAAAAAAAAGATCACAGGTCTATTGTTCTTGAGCTATCATGAGAGTCTGAAAGCTCTACAGACTGTTGAGGGGATCACTCTCTACCTCATTTACTGTGTCATTACAGACCTTGTTGTCTTGGACCTCCTTTGCCTCTGCAAATCCAATAACCACAGCAGTACAAGCACCATGGCACTAAATCTTTACTAGCAGAAAAATATAACATGTTGGAGGGTCAGGTTTATAACCCACCAACTCCCAAGCCTCTGGAATAAACATCCCTTTCATGGTAAGCAGTGTGACTCACTAACTTCCTTTAGCAGTAACCCAGATGATTGTATGGATATTGACAAATTTACTACTAGATTGACTGGCAAGCTTTAGGTTGTTATTATAATTATAGAGCCCCCCCTTCCCCAGTTCTCCTCTTCACCTTCTTAAACTCTGCTCATCATTCCTATCAGGCTTCAAGTCTTTAAAAATTGCTTATTCTATCTTGCCTTCTCTGTAGTACTGGAGATATGTTCTTCAACTTTAATTCCCTTACTATGTAAGCCTTTTTTGCTGGAGATCACATTTTCTGTCATCATCTTCCTCTATTAGATGGCTATTCTATTTTTTCATATCTAAGCATGCTTGATTTTGCCAATGTTGTGGTGAAGGTGGCATATCTTGTAACATTTGCAGTAAATTCATTAGTTCCTTTCTGCCCTCTCCAAATGATGAAAAGGGCATTGAAGTTGGCAAGTCTGTTTTATTTTAGTCTTACAATACTATTCTTACCTTATATGCATCTCTTGAAAACATTCCATTATTTTAATCTGCAGAGAATACATTTAAATCACTCTTCTCTGACAGATGGCTATTATGGTCCACTCCTTAGTCTGGAAGGAATGGAATAAAGTGTCGATATACCTGGATGTTCCCAAGTCCTCAGCTTACTTTCCTCATTTGATCTATTCCTCAGTGTCACCCTTAAAAGATTTGCAGAGTTGCAGTACATATGTCAACATTTTATTCTCTAGCAATGTAAGCCTTCCTCTTGTATCAATTCTAAGATACCACTAGCACAGATTCTTTTGCAGTAAGACTCTTTCTAACTCTGCCGAGTATTTTCT
This sequence comes from Protopterus annectens, assembly GCF_019279795.1. NCBI lineage: Eukaryota > Metazoa > Chordata > Ceratodontiformes > Protopteridae > Protopterus > Protopterus annectens. Next base: position 1,467,381,411 of record NC_056732.1, on the reverse strand, counting down.
ATGGTCTTCCCAAACATTTCCCTTGCCAAGGCTTTCACCTTTCCACAGTGTTGCTTCACATTCTGTTAACATTTATCAGTCAAATCAGGGGAATACCCCCAACAGCTCAACTTGGAAACCTCCCTCATTACTCATGTTAATTATGGGAGTCCTGTGCTATCACTATGATGAGCAAAGGCCATGTATTTTTTTCTACCGATTCAACTGCAGAGGTCTTTAAAAGAGTTCATGTTGACTTTGTCTCCCTGACTTCCCACAGTATATGGTAGAAGTTCTTCTGGAAGTGGGTCAAATGTATTTCACAAAGAAGGATGTGCTGCAAATTTCTACAGTATCTTCATTACACAGCTAAATTTTCCAAATCCATGTAGTTGCTACCAAGGACATCTGGCTTTGCTTACCACCAAAATGTGATCTGTTGACAGTTTAGTATTTCTTTTGACTTGAGTATTCAGAACATATGGCCTCAGGTCTAATGCCATGGCTAAATAGTTAATCATCAGTCACTGACCTAAAGTGCTCTGGTACCAGGTATACTTTTGAACAGCCTTGTGTTTGAACATTGTTCCCAGTATTGACAGCTATCACTAACACAGAAGTCTAATAACAATTCATTAATTTATTTCAGTGCTGGCAAAACATTCTTCCCCACTCATGATCCTGCACCCAGCTGGGGGCTTGTGACCATTCACACACCAGCATACGGCCTCTACTGGGAGACAACTCCAGAGTAGAAGAGAGACTACTGTGATTAGAAACTACAGCCCCAGAACCAGTGCTGTGTGTGTTGGTGTAAAAGTTATTAAATGCAGCTGGTAGTTTTCATCTTCCCACATAAACTCTGTCTCCTTTTCCAACAGTGAAGTTATGTTTTATACCACAATCTCTCGACACAAAGGTGGAGTGTCCACTGACCCAGGCAGTTATAGGCCCATCAGCCTAACTAGCGTGATCTGCAAGACCATGGAATGCATTAGCATGAACCTTATAAACAAGGACATTGGCACCCTCCAAATGCTTGACCCCACACAGTTTGGTTTTGTCAAAGGGAGATCATGGCTTTTAAACTTGGTCGACTTCTTTGAAACAGTCACCAAAGCCATGAACAATGGGAAGATGGTGCACACCACATACCTTAACCTAGCCAAAGCTGTTGACACTGTTCCCCACTCGAGCATAATAGATAAACTCTGCCAGCTAAGCATCAACATGTATGTTACCAGATGGGAAGCTAAATGGCTCACTGATAGAACCCACTCAGTCAAAATAGTGGAAGCCACCTCTAGTAGTAGACCCATAATGAGCAGTGTACCCTGAGGATCAGTCTTGGGGCCTCTACTGTTTGGGATATACTATTCTGAGGTGCAAACCAAAACCAGTGTTCTGTGGCTGACCAGATTTGCAGATGACTGCAAGCTGGGCACTGTCTTAAATTCTCCTAGTGATGTCAACATCCTCCAAGAGGGCCTTACCCAAACTAATGACTGATGCCAGAAGCATGGCCTCAAACTGAATGCCAAGAAATGCATCATTATCCCCTTTGGGGAAAATGACACTCCCACTTATTATCACATTAATAACAATGTACTAACCATGCAATCAGTCATGAGGGACTTGGGCACCAGGTTGATAGCAACCTGACGTTGCCTCATTGTACGGAAGGCTTTCTACATGGCCCACCTCATAAGTAAGGGTAATTCATCCAGGAACAAGAAGGTCATAACATTCCTGCACTCCTCTCTTATTATACCCATTATCGAGTACAATGCCACCTTCAGCATGTACCTTTCCAAGCACATGCAGCAGCTGGATAGAACACAGCGGTTCCTGACCAGGAAAATACAGGGCCTCAAACACTTATCCTATACAGATGGGCTAAAAGCTGTGTCCCTCTACTCAGTCTCATATAGACTGCTCAGAGATGACCTGCGTCTGGAATACAAGGCCATCTTAGACTCAGCCTTCATGGAGTTGCTGCATATCCATAAGACAAACTCCACTCATGCAACCAGCATGCAAGGCCTCAACCTGGTCTGTGACATTAATAAAACTTGTTGGCGGGATAGATTTGTGTCCCAATGACTGCCCCATCTGTGGAATAGACTCCATCTCCACGTCAAGCAGAGTATCTCACTAGCCCTCTTTAAAAGAAACATGGACAACTGGATGAGAAGCAGAAAATACACCCCTGGGATTCCACCTGTGTCCCTGCCAGACAAGGAAACAGGTGCTGACTTTGTGGGAACATGAGTAAAATTCTTGGCTAAGCTTATAAGGGCCTCCAGGCCAATGGCCTAGTATCATCCTATGAACCTATGAACCTAAAAGCCAATTTCCACTGCCAGGGTCTAGTCTGACTTAATCATTTTCCTGTCCACCTCTATCTGACCCCCCCCCCCAAAAAAAAAAAAAAAGGTCAGAACCTTTGTTAAAAGTCCTAAAGCAATCTTAACATCAAGTGTGACAAAGTAAGCCAGAATCTTAACATCATCTGTGACAAAGGAAGCCAGAATCTTAACATCATGTGAGACAAAGCAAACCAGATAAAACATAAGTTCTTAACTTCATAGGTGTATATCAGTCTAACAACCATTAGGGCCTTTATAAGCCTAACCATGCAACCCAAATGTGTCCCATAAACTATATGTTTTAGACTTTTATATATAGTGGTGATTGTTGGTTATGACATGATTTACTGACTGCCTCTGTCCATTACAGACATGAGTGCAAGACCAAGGGTGAATTTTTGATTTCCCATCCAATGGTCCAAGTTATGCTTAAAATAAGGAGGGACATTGTTTCAAATGGATGGGGAGCCTGTTCCAGAGAAAGGGAATTGTCTGAGATGCATATACGTCTGTCCAACTTTTCTTATTTATGTTGCAAGCAAAATTTAGATCTTTAGATCTAATAGTTCTGATATTGTTTGTTTTGCAGATGTGCAAAAGTCTCATCAGAGTGGGTTCCAGGGATGCCTTGTATGCCAGGCATAGATCACCTCTCAGTAATCTGTAGGAGACTGAGTATAGAGATAGAGCTTTGAGACAATCTGCACAGGATATTGTGTTTAGGTCCTGTATTCTTTTTGTAAGGAACCTTTGTGGACATTTCAGTTGTTGCATGTGTCTGGTCAGGTACATGTTGAAGTGGATATTATACTCAAAGATGGCTCTGATGAGAGCTGTGTGTAGTAGTACAATGACTTCCCTGGACCTAGATGCCATGTGCTTACTTATAAGTTCAGCAACATAGAAGGATTTCCTAACTACTTTGGATACATGTTGGTCGAAGGGCAGGTTACTGTCTACATTTGTTCCCATATCACTGACTAGTGGGTGAACTCTTAGGTTTGTTTTATGGATGTCATAGTTTCCTGACAGAGCTGACTTCTCAAAAGGTAGTAAAATGCATTTCTTTGCATTGAATTTTAAGCCATGGCTTTGACACCAGCCATTTATCTGTGTTAGACCCTCTTATAAGTTGTTAGTGTCTAGGGGGATTCTATGACTGCTCCCAGTTTGCAATAATCTGCAAACTTGATCAGAGACCTTTGACATTAGCCTTGACGTCTGAGTAGTAGCTGCCAAAATGGAGTGGGCCCAGCACAGACCCTTGAGGTATTCCACTAGTGACTGGCCTCTTTGAGGAAGTGGTCTTACCAATCCTAACTTCCTGGGTCCTATCTGAGAGCCAGCTGACCATCCAGCATATTATAATGGGAGTTTGTGCTTCATTTTATAAGTTTGTTAACAATGCCAGAGTGGGATATTGTATCAGATGCCTTAGCCAGGTCAAGGTAGGCAGTATGCACTGTTTTACCTTCATTTATTGTCTCAGTAACCTTCTCAAAGAAGTCCTCCAGGTTCAGTAGGCATGACGTTCCTTTGACAAAGCCAAACTGGCATGGATTAGTGTCTGAAGGGCTTCCATGTCTCTGTTGATCATTTACATGATAATTCTTTCCAGGGTTTTGCATATAATACTAGTCACACTAATGGGTCTGTAGTTTCTGGGATCTGTTGATGGTCCATCCTTATGAAGAAGGATGACTGTTGCATCTCTCAATTCTCATGACATGAAGCCTGTTTTAAGACTATAGTTAAATAGTAACTCCAGTGGCCCTAACAGGTCACATTTTAGACTATTCAGGAGGCATCATGGGATTTTATTGGGACCCACTGATTCTGTGTTCTTGGCCTTAGCAAGCACAGCCAGGAAATGATTTTTATTTATAGTTGGGGGGGGGTTATGTTTGAAGGTATTTCTTGAGAAGTGGCTGGAGGTTAGTTGGCTGGGGGTAAAGTTGGAACTGAATTTGTCAGTTAGCAGATTTGCTATATCGCCCATTTCAGTGAATGTGGCACCATTAACCATCAGTTCAGCACACTGCTAAATGCTGCCTTTCAGGTTTTTGACATAGAAGAAAGTTTTGGTTTTCTTTTGCCTGGGAGGCTATCTTGACCTAGAAATTGGATATATTGGGCTTAGTTATCCCTCATAGCTGCCTGTTTATTTTGATGAGAAAGTTCTTATTTTTATGAAAGTTACACTCCCATCAGATGAAAGATACGCATAATTCTGCAGAATGTTCTTGCTTTCAGATTGTACCTTCACTTTCAGACTGTAAGAATTTTTATCTATTTATTTCATAACTAGACATGTTGTAGTCAGGAGTGATTACATTCAAACATATCCATATAAGCAAAGACACTCAAATATGGAATTAAAATATTTCTTCAAAATAACATCTCTTTTTATAAAATGTTTTTTTTCAAAGGCATACATCCATGTCAAATGTTTAAAAACTAACAAACTGCATTCAGATTTTCAGTTTTTCTGCCTTCACTTTTAAAATACACAACATTGATACTGCTGTTATAGCTAGCCAGGAAGTAGGTTAGTACCTAATCTAGTCTGCCAGCATACTTCTTAGATATCTAGTAAGTTATTTATATCGCCTTGTAAAGTTGCAAAAGGCTATGTGTGTAATTCAGGAAAAGAAAACTTAAATTGGCACAGTTCTTGGAATGCTTATATTTTTAGATCATCATTTCCAATGTCTAGCATGTGCTTAAGCTCTCAGATAATTTTCTCTGTGTTTTACCTTTATAGTATACTTCACATGTGTCACAAGTGGCAGCATAAACAACTCCATTACTGTTGTAAATATAATGGTGTTTAGCCCCAAATGGTCTGTCGTAATTTTTAACAACATATTGGCTATTGAATATATATTTGCACTGCTTACAAATCGCACCTGCAAAGGTGTGCTATGGGAGCCACGGGGAGAACTCGCAGGTTTGGGGGAAAAGGAAGAAGCATTAGCAATATAAAACAGGAAGTTGTCATTTTGGATAGCTTGTTGGTGAGACCCGATTTGACTGATATGTGTTAGTTTCGTGCAGGTTTCTTCACAAGAGTTAGAGTGGCTGGATTAATTTAATTTAACAATGAATGGTATTGGATCTGCTGCAGAAGCCAAAGCATAACATACATGTCCTGGGAAGAATAGGAGAATACTAGATATCTGTACGTCTCTTAAGTCTCATGGCAAGCAATATAATTCAAGTAAGTATTCCATTACAGGAGAAAATAATCCACAGCCAACAGGCTATAAACAAATATAATTTAATATACCAAGATGCTAGCGCTTTCGGGTACAAAACCCTTCTTCAGACATATAATACACAGCAATTCACTTGATATTTAAATAAACACACACCAATCACATTCTAAAACCAATAAAAAAACAATTAAGAATTAGTCTTTTTGGATGTAAGGTCTACGCCTATTCGGAATCGGTCTTAAAGGCACCACATCCTTGAGTCCTGGGTGCCTATTAGCCCCCAGTTCAATAACTGACTAAATAAAAGACTAATTCTTAATTGTTTTTTTATTGGTCCAAAAAGACTAATTCTTAATTGTTTTTTTTTGTTGATTTTAGAATGTGATTGGTGTGTGTTTAAATATCGAGTGAATTGCTGTGTATTATATGTCTGAAGAAGGGTTTTGTACCCGAAAGCGCTAGCATCTTGGTATATTAAATTATATTTGTTTATAGCCTGCTGGTCTGTGGATCATTTTTTTCCTGCTATTTATCTTTGTTGGATTACAGACCTTTACTACCTACCACTTTTTGGGTTTTACTTCTGCTGAGAGTATTCTATTACAGACCAGAATCACATGTTATGTTTTAAAGTTTGTTGGTGAGTGATCGAGGAGAACTGTGAAAAAGAATTTTTAAGAGAATCTGGCACATGCATATAACAGCATTTGGGGGATGAGGTTGTGGTCTCAAAATTGATGAGGAAGTTCAAGAGTGTATAAGGCTGTCAGAAAGCAGTTGTCAAGGGAAAACCAATTAAATGATTGTAAGGAACTGAGGTTTAATCTGTCAAAAGGAAAATGATCATGCCAAGTGTTCCATGGCAGATTTATGTGGATCATATTATGGACACCTATATTTTACATATGTAATACAAGTACCCGATAAATTTTTCACAGCTCATAAGTGCACATTCTCACAGTATAATGGGACCAGATAATATACTGTACTTTGAAAAAATGCAATCAACAAAGATTCCACATGCCCTTATTTGCACTTATATTAGCTAGCCCTTTGATCAATGTCAAACTGTAAGCTGTAAATTTAATTTCTCGGCTTGCCTTGGGAGTGCCTTCTGTGTGGAGTCTGCATGTTCTCCCAGCGGTTTGGTAGTGTTCGAAAGACATGCATGCATAAATGGGCATGCCTTCGTTGAAAGTTGGGTGTCCAGCTGGTACCGCGGTGTTTCGTAAAATTTTACTGCCAATCATTAGCGGACCGGAGTTCCGCTGTGGCGACGCCTCACTGGGAAAAAGCCAAAAGACAAACAACAACTTGTTAAATCCTTGATGAAGATAGAAGTGTTCCCCATGAATTCTAGCACATACTTGATATAGCAATGATTAAATATTGGGCAAAGAGTGGCAGTAATATCATGATAATTGTTAGATTTTTGCACGACACCAAAGGGGCACTACATTAACTGCAAATTGAAGAAGATATTAGTAGAAAACTGGAACAACTTTTGAGTCATTTGCTTAGTTACGCCAGCCTCTGCCAAAGAAAAGATTGTCTGTCTACAAATCAGCATATGAAAAATTAGTTTATAAGTTTATAAGTTCATAGGTTCATAGGTAGGTACTAGGCTATCTGCTCGAAGGCATTTATAAGCCTAGCCAGAATGTGTTGGCTTTCACCTCCCCCTTAGATTAGTTCCCTGTGCCTCTGTCCAGCAAAGCCACTGAAGTGATCCCTGGGGTAAACTTTCTGTTTCCCATCCACTCAAGGTTTCTCTTGAAGACTTTTAGCGAAGAGCTCTGCCTAATGTAGATTGGAATCTTGTTCCAAAGCACGGGAAGTCTCTGGGACAGGAATCTATCCCTCCAGCACATCCTATTTATTGTTGTGGTGAGGTTTAGATCCGTAGAATGGGTGGATCGAGGGGGATATGGTTTTCTTTAGGTGGAGCATGTCCACCAATTCTGGGTTGGACATGGCCTTGTAGATCACCTCTGAGTAGGCGGTATGCAACCGAGTACAGCTGGAGTTTCTTCAGTCGAGCTGCATAGGGCATCTGTCTGAGGCCAGTGATCCTCTTGATGAGGTACTTCTGTGGGCTTTCCAGCTATTGCAGGTGTCTTGTAAGGTACATCCCAAATGGGGCGTTGTTCTCTATAATGGGTCTGATGAGTGATGAGTAGAGGGGCACAATGACCTCTTTTGATCTGGATGCGAACCCTTTTATGATTAGGTGGGCCACATAAAAGGATTTTCTAACTACTTTGTCAATGTGATTATCAAAGGAGAGATTACTATCTACTTGGGTCCCCAGATCCCTTATTACATCTTCTATATTTAGGGGACTACCGCCTATGTGGTAGTTTGTGGGTACTTTGTTTTTTTCCAAAGGGGATGACTATGCACTTTTTGGCATTTAGCTTGAGGCCATGATTTTGACACCAGGTATCCATCTCAGTGAGACCGTTTTGGAGGATGTCTGTGTCAGTCAGAGAGTCAGTTATAGCCCCTAGTTTGCAGTCTTCGGCAAACTTGGTCAGCCATAGTCCTCCTGTGCTTGCCTGTACCTCTGAGAAGTATATGCCGAACAGGAGGGGTCCTAGAACTGGGCCCTGGGGAATGCTACTTGTAACCGGTTTAGAGTCGGACCTAGCTCCTGCAACTCTCACCATGTGGGTTCTGTCCATGAGCCAATTGGCAACCCATCTTGTGACATGGGGGTTTATGTTCAGGCTGGTGAGCTTGTCTATAATACCAAAATGGGGAATGGTGTCAAAGGCTTTTGCGAGGTCAAGGTAGGCTGTGTGTACCATCTTTCCTTTGTCTAAGCCTTGATAACTGTCTCAAAGAAATCCACCAGGTTCAGGAGGCATGATCTTCCCTTAACTAAGCCGAACTGGGTAGGGTCCAGTGATTGGAAGTTCCATGATGATGCGCTCCATAGCCTTGCAGACCAAGCTAGTCAGGCTTATAGGGTGATAGTTCCCGGGGTCTTTTGTGGCTCCACCTTTGTGGAGTGGAATAACTGTTGCTGTACCCACTCTATGTGTAGATGTGCATATTTTTTCTATTCAATATTTCTAATAGAAATAAAACATTTATATGTGCAATAAGGCAATCATGAAGCCATACTACAGCTGTCTAAGTATACTCCCAGAGAAGAAACACAATTATATTGGTACTTTATACATTGCAGTACCTTTGGAAAGTGTAGTGCAATCTGTTTAATCAAGGCCATAGTTTGTCCTGTTGTTACACTATGCAATGTGCAAAAGTCTAAAAGTTAATTAAATTGATTAACTATACAAAGGGGACATAACCTACTGTTTTTCATTGGACACCAAAGTTAAATTCAGACCTTGCACTATGGTTGAGATAAAAAAGCCAGTTCTAGTCAAGAAATGTGGTATACCACTACCGTGTGTTTGCTCACTTTTAATTAGCATAGCAGTAAAGATGATGTTGACTCTAATATGAGAAGCACAGAGTTCAAATCAAATAGAAGATGCAACCATTTAGGAACAGAAAAATGGCATAATGCAGAAAAGAAATGAAAAAGTGTAAATTTTCTCTGTCAAGTCAGTAATTTTAGAACCTATTTGAAATGCATACATGTGATACAAATATAGAATTTCTTTTCTACATTTTAGCTGCGACTATGACTACCTGGAATTGCGTGATGGTGCGGATTCCAATGCTCCACTGATCAGTAAGCTGTGTGGGAACACCAGGCCTGGGACACAAAAGTCCACAGGAACTCTGATGTATATGAGATTCAGAACGGACACCAGTGACACTCACATTGGATTCAAAGCCAAATTTTCAATAGGTAACCATAAATGTTTTCACAAAAGAACATGCTTAACTCTTTTGTTTGACTTCAGTTATGTTATTAGTTTCTTCCTTCGGTTGATAGCCTGTATGACTATTCTGCAATGTATGCTAGAACTGATACTTAATGCTGTGTGCTGAACACTTAAATATCTTGTTAGTAAGTTTGGCATATGCAGCAGTGTGTTCCATAGTCAAAGTAATCCAGAATGCATTGATCAGTGTAAGCTATCCACACATCTGTAGCATTCTGGGAGCTTTTAATATGCCCATGTGTTTTAAAAATGCCTTCCAACACACACACACACACACACACACACACACACACACACACACATGCAACAAAGTGCATTTTGCAGATCTGCAATGTAATTAGACAACAGTCACTTAAAAGAAATACTAAACCTGACTGCTGTGCCTTTTTATACTATTCTAAGAGGTGACAATATCTTCCTGTATGTTACAAAGTGAAGAAACCCCTTTCTCAGTTTTGAAATTGCAGTGATGTGCTTTCTTATGAAAAGATGATTAGGTCTCAGAGTAAAGTTGTTCTAGTACATTATTTATTTATTTATTTGCAGTTTGATTACCGGGGAAGTCCACTGGGCCGAACTGACCCATTTTCAGTGGAGGCCCGGGGAGAAAAGCTCCAAGATGCATTATACAATTTAGATACAACTGATAGTTAATATTAAAGATAATATTATGTAGAACAGTTACTCATAAATGCATTCAATATCATTCATAGTTAACAAATTCATTAAGCTTGAAGGTAGGGATCATACAGTTTCATTTGAGGACAACAGATATGTGTTAGGTGTGGAAACAGTTTACATACAAACCTTTTAAGAAAATGTAAATACGTTTTACATACACACATCAACAGTAGAATGCTATTTACAATATTTACAAGGTTGGGCTGTGTGAGAATTTAATTCTGATTTTATCCCTTTATGAGAGATACAGTTACCTCAAACACATATATTTTAATCCTTGAGTAAATAGTGTGGGAAGAAATAGCTAGGGAATTGTTATGGCTAGGCTTCTATAGGCCCTAGGGCCGATAGCCTAGTACCAACCTATGAACCTATAAACCTAGGCAGTAGAAATAATCATTAAGAAATTCTGAATGACTAGCATCTCATAATCAGGCAAAAAGCAGCAGTACAGATAAAGTGGCATTTGTGCTTCATCTATATGTCTTATCACCACAAAATCCAGATTACTTTGGACTTAGTTCTGTTTCCTGTGACAATCTGCATGCATAATGAATGACATTATTATCCCAATGTAGGAAATGACAATGGTTTATAGGTTCATAGGTTCATAGGTTCATACTAGGCTATCTGCCCTAGGGCATTTATAAGCCTAGCCAGACTTGTGTGGCTTTCACCACCCCTTAGGTTGAAGAATACTATACCCATTAGTTTGCCGTGCCTCTGTCCAGCAGTGATACAGAGATGATCCCCTGGGTAAACCTACGATCTCCCATCCACTGGTCAAGATTCCTCTTGAACAGAGCCAGCGAGGTGCTCTGTCTCACATGGACCGGGATTCTGTTCCACAGCATAGGGAGTCTCTGGGTGATGAATCTGTCCCTCCAGCACGTCCTATTTATATCCGTGTTGAGATTTAAGTCTCTTGCTCTTGTGGCTCTGGTGGATTTGGATTTTTTGAGGTGGAGCATGTCCATTAATTCCGGGTTGGACATGGCCTTGTATGTCAGGCACAGGTCACCTCTGAGCAGACGGTATGCGACTGAATAGAGCTGGAGTTTCTTCAGTCGGGCAGCATATGGCATATTTTTGAGCCCCTTTATCCTTTAACTAACAAGTATCTCCCAAATGACTCTTACTAGGTTAATTATTAATTCTTAGGTATTTGACTTCCTCAGATCATCCGATGCAAACAATTAATATGACGGATGAAGTCATGCATAAACTTGACCCTTTAGAATATGACGAAATTAAATATGAGAGTAAATTACAAATTGCTGTAAATGATGTGGGGTTGTCATATTTTTATGTGCAAGTTGAGCAAATATGTACATATTTTTTTGTAAAACAGTTTATAACAAATGAATTGCATCCACACACCCTTCAGTCCCTGTATCACGTATTGCAATTTTAGTGCACAGCCTTTCTGGTTGTGTGGGGGTAATACATTAATTTGTGTTTATACTTATGGATTTTTAGTTTCATTTCCAGTTTTTTTTTTTTTTTTTTTTTTAGCAGTAAGTACACCAGCATGACTGGCAGCAAAGAAATTTTACAGGAATAATTAATGACGTTATACTATGCTTTAATAAATAGTCTGATGCAACGATGAGCATTTAGAGTAAAATTCAGAATAAAATATACATCTAACAAGAGTACGCAGTCTGTCAATGCAAAAGTAGTCATTATGGATGGAAAGAAAATACACAGTAGTAACCAGGAACATCATTATCACCATCATCATCATCATCATCATCAGTGTCAAGAACCCTCTTTTTTCCATTTTTACATGGGGTCAGGGTGTCAGGTCAACTGCTGGCAACTCTGTTAAGTCACTTGAGTCAGTGTCACCCTCCTACCTTCTTTTACAATCATGACTGACTATCAGGGGTCTTCTCACATACAGTCCATCATTCCTCTGCTGGATATCCTTGTTTCCTCTTGCCTTCTTCCTGTCTCTCCCAAATCCTCTTCATAAAATCACTTTCAGTTTTTCTGGATACATGCCTGAACTACCATAGTCTGTTTTCTATGAACTTTTATGCAACTGAAGATACTTTGGACTCTGCAGTTGTATCATCATTTCTTCATCTATCCTACAGTGTTCATCCCACCACTCATCTCAAGCAATTTATCTCAGTCACCTCTACCTTCCTCAACTGCTCTGGCTTCTTTGCCAGGAGTTCTGTACCATACAAAACTCCTGATTGTGCCACTGTTGTCTGCACCCTTACTTTTCACCTTCTTTGGCATACTTCTACCCCTGATACTCTATGCCATTTAGCTAGAATATATCTGCTTCTAGCATTGACCTCCTCATTCAGACTTCCCTTCTCCTTAACCACCCCTCCTGGATACATGAAACTGTTGACATGTTCACAAGTTCCTCTTTTATCTCAGTTTTCAGCTTCCTCTGATTTCTCCCATTTGCTGTCATGACATCTGTCTTGTCTGTACTCAGGTTTCATCCATTGTGTCTTTACTTTTGCATTTGATCAAGTTTCTGATCAGAGTCTGCTTGCAATTCCACATCATCTGCATGTAACACCTTTGTTGGTGTGTCCTCTCCAACCTGGGTGCTGATGTAATCTATTACCAGTATGAACGGCTGTGGGCTTACGGACAAGCTCTGATGTGCACTCACTCCAACCACAAACCACTCTGTGGGTCTGAGCACTGTTCAGATGTGTGTCCCTGGGTCCTTGTATATAGCCAGCACTAATTCTATCAATGTTTCTGGAACTTTGAACTATTTCAGTTTTCTTGGGACCATGTCATATGCTTTCTCTAAATCTAGGAAAGCCCAACTGGACCTGGACCTTTTCCTCGTCTCTTGCTTCTTCTCCACTGTTTGTCTTACTATAAACATTGGATCAGTTGTGCTCCATCCTCATCTGATCCAGAATTGCTCATTTTCCTCCTTAAGTTTTACTAATCTGCATATTTGTTTATCAATCATCTCCTGCAGGAATTTTGTGCAATGTGGCAGGAAATTTATACCTCTATACTACCCAGTGTTGTAAATACCCCCTTTATTCTCATACACTGGCACTATAATGTTTTTTCTTCAGTTATTTGAGATATTGCTTACTTTTCATTCTGCTATGAGGATCCTCAAGAGCCATTTCTCTCCTAATTCACCGAACAGCTTGATCATGTCTGACCTCATCTGAGCCTACTGCTTTCTCTGACTACATTTTCCTTAGTGCTGTTCCTGCTTCTTCTAGGGTGGGCTGTTCACCCTCTTTCATTGTAGGCTGTCTATGGGGCAGTACAACTTCTGTGGGATTGCATTCATCTAGAAGCTACTGGAAGTATTTCTTCTGTCTGTTTCTGATGTCATATGGACTAGTAAGGAAGTTGTTGCTGGCATTCCTTATGAATGGTGTCTGATGACTATCTTCTTTATCTTTCTGACTTTTGCTTTGCAACCTGATAGAGTTTCTTTGTGGCATCTGCTAAGCCATTTTCCATAAGCTGGTAATGTGCCTTGGAATCTTTGTTCTTTGATATTGCGACTGTTTTCTTAGTCTCTTTGTTAGCCAACCAGTATTCGTTCTTACCTTGGTCCATCTTTTCTGTTCCCCACTTTTTTTGTGCACTCCTTTCTTTTGATGGCTTCCTGGACTTCTGCATTTAACTACTAGCTTTCCTTATGTACCATATTTCAATACCTGGCTTGGCCACATATCTGTTCTGTAGTCCTCAGACATGCTATTTTGAGATGCTGCCATTCTTCTTCTACTCTGCATATCTCCTCTTCTAGCAGTAAACAGAACATCTGTGCAAAATATAGCAATCAAAAAAGAGCAGACTGAAGAGCAGCATAGTTAATGAGAAACTGATTGCTGGTAGAAAGCTGAAGTCTATTGGTATAGATAAAATTACTGTGATGAGTGGCATGGAGGGAGGGGTTCACACAAGAAGCCACTGACCAAGAGGTATAGTACAAGGGTGGTTTAGAAATACTAGCTATGGAATGGAGATTAAGAATAGGAAGCTATCCACCATTTTTAGCAGCTTGCAGATTAGAAGATAAATGGCAATTTATTTGAAAAATAAGAAGTGTAGGGTTATTTATGTTCTTTGATAAGGCAGCTGTGAAGCATGCGTTAGGGGAACAGTTTGTCCAACATATGGCAAAGGAAAAGACTGGGGTCTTTTGTTCAAGACTCTGGGAGATGTGGAAAGTCCCAAAGTATGAGTTACAAATGTTTCATCAAAAGGGAAGAAACCAGCTTTAATTTATATTCTTTTTAAATAGCTTAACTTTACTTACAGTGACCAGTGTGGTGATACTTGTTTTCTTACTTCTCTGTTTTTTGTCTAAGTTTTAGACAAAAAGTTATTTGCTTGCATTTTTTAGTTTGTTCTAGAACTTTAGTCTTGTAGCTTCATTTGTCATTGTAGTAAAATTGTATATTATTTCAAGATTTTAGGATTATTTATACATTATACTGCACTTCTATTTCCATAAGTAGAATTATATGTAAATGGTAGCTTTTTGTATTTTGAATCAGTCTGGGGCCTCAATCTTGTAGAGTCATTTACATTTGTGACAGGACTGTGCTCTACTGCAAATTTGAGCCTCATTTAGTCATTTATTACAGTGTTACTGGTACATTTCTGCATAGTCTGGCAAATTAGTCTGTGGTGGAATTGCAGTTGTGGTAGTATTGTGAATTCTGCTCCAGGATTTGTGCTTCAGTACTTTGTATAGCTATATATGCCTGTTTAAAGTTGCATTCCAGTAGTCTGGTCCCTTAGTTTGTGGTGGGATTGCAGTAGTGGCAGTATTGTGAATTCTTCTCCAGGGTGTGTACATCAGTACTATCTATAGCTGCATATACCTGCTTAAAGGTGCATTCCAGTGCCTTTTTATTTACCTTGCTAATGTTTTTCACCTTTTTTGAGCCTGCCCCAGACCTCAATAAGACATTAAGCTAAAACTTTCTGAAAGTCTAACCATAGGATTAAAGCTCCAGTTTGATTTTTTTCCTAATTCTCCCACACTTGTTTTGTTGGGGTTTTAAAAATGCTGTGTCTCCAGCTTCCACCCGTTAAAGTAATCTAACTTCCAACGTCCCTTCCCTCTCTTTCATTGCTATTGTCTGTTGTGTAACCTATTTAAGTACTTTCCCACTCAGTGTTTTCCTTATATTCATAATACTAAGTGCTCATCCAGGAAACCAGTATTACACTTGAGTAAACCTCCATTAATACAAATTGTCTCCTGTTCATTTTCCCAGAGCTCCCATCTGCATGGCGCCCTCACCACATTCTGAGGGGTCAAGAGTTAATTTTTCCCCATCCTTGGCAGATAAGAGATTAATTTATTGTTTTGCACTTCAGTTAACTGTTTAGAGTACTACTTTGTTTTACATTTATTTGTTAATTTTGCCTTTAAATTATTCTAAATATCATTAATACTTGAAATTGCCTTGTCAATGTATTTTGTTTAAGTTGTTTTCTTGTACCATTGCACTCACAAGCAATCTTTCTTGGTCTTTTTATATCAAGAGGTTAGCAGTGCCCTGTATAGACAGAAATACCAAGAAAGTAAATTTTATCTATAAAACTACCTGTATAATTGAAACCTGTAACTTAGTGTGATTAAAACAAAGCCATTTTATGCAGACAAGCATAGAGCAGACAGTCTGCATGATAAACAGCAGTACTATTGAATCATAGCACAACCTAACCTAATCTAGAGCCAAACCCCAGAGACGACCCAAGGAGACCTCTGTATAATCCATTCCACAACCTGCAGTAGCACACCCAAATACAGATCCAGATAACATGGATATGCAATTTCCAAATGTCTCCTTAGCCAGCTTGGTAGCTATGGCAATAATGAGACAATATAGTAATTGCCTCATATTTACAGAGAACAGTTTAATCCTTAAAGAAACAAACATGGCATGCACATACATAATTTCACTGGAGGCAAAAATCTCTTCTACAAACAAGTTGTAAAGTACACACAGATTTCATCAACCACACAATGTCCACCATACACATAGACCACCTTATGCTGAGGCACTAAAAAGCAATCTTCCCAAACCTCAAAGAGCGTCTAAGCCTATAAATTGCAATACCTATCCTTGGCAGTCTCTAAAGCACTTACCAAAAGCAACACCAAACACCATACATATGCCTGCACCCACTGAAGCCCCAACCCCAAAGCTCATAAGGCAAGAAAATATATTACGTAGAACTCTTGTCATAGGGGTTCCCACTGTATGACAAACAGGTGCCCCACTCACCAGACTGAACAAGGAGAAGATAATGGGCAGTTGTTTATCTGGAACTAGGATCTGCCAAGTTATGCACACACTCAAGTCAACAGCCCCACATGTACCAGTATGATTCTGTCATAGTCCATGTGAACATTAATGACCCAAGACTTACTATACGAAGACAGTCATTGTTGATCTCTCTGACTGTGTGTCTCAGGCAGATATGTGCCTTGCATTGAGCAGCATTCTGCCTTCACCAATGATGATCCCACAATATGAACAAAGACAAGTGACTTCAATAATTTTTTTAGTTTCTGCTGTCTTTCAAAAGGAGATTCAATATTTATCAGCATGGGAGGACATGATTAAGAAACCACATTGCTTTGCAAAGGATAGTCTGCACCTGTCCTGCCTAGGCTTCTGAATATTAGCTAAAATGTTATTCACTCCTTAGGGCTTTTTGTTGGAATGCCAAACTGACTAACCTACTGACATAGCAAATAAAACCCAAAGAAATGCAACAGTGTTACTGCTCAGTGCTAGGAGCCTACACAAGAAACTACGCACCCTGTAAGCTCTCCTCACTCTTGAGAATATAGTCATCTGTGCCATTACTAAGCTACAGGTCACCCTATATGCCCCTAGAATCCCATATCTTGTACCTAGACCTATTGGAGGCACTGACCATTAAACCAAATATCATCTTTGTGGGAGATGTTAACTCCCCAGTATAGACTGGGAAACATACTCTGCCTCATACTCGAAGGCAGAACAATTAATTCCTGGACTTTATTAACACAAATATCCTTGACTAGATAGTGTGCACATCCAACAGAGGTTCAAATACATTAATATGGGACAGCACTGTACCCCACCTAGTGCTATGCCCTCACTGGTGAGGTCAGACAATAAAGATGTCTCCTTCAAAATAAAAATCAAGTCAGTAACCCCAGCAAATCCTTAACAGTTAGGTACTATTCCAAAGCAAACTACATACTGATAGTTTCTCAAAATTTACTACCCTTCCCAACCCCGAGTTTACAGCAACCTATGTGTAATTATTTAGAGAGACCCTGTACGACCATGCTAATGGCTGTATAGAGGCTACTGTGCCTGCTAGAAGTAAACCCAAAACAAACTCTAAAAACAAACCATACTGGTGGACTCCTAACCATAATAGGGCATATAACAAAAGTGAAAAAAAGTCATAGCTAAAATCAAGAAGAACAATTCTCATAATGATAAGAGCTCTCTAATTAAACTAAACAGGAAAGTAAAAGGACTAATTAAGTTCAACAAGACCAATTATGAGGTCAGGATAGCCTCACAGGCTAAAGACAACCACAAGGCCTTGGACAACTATGTCCAAAACCTCAAAGGTAGCACTGATCAGTGTGACGATCTGGTGGTCAATGGTACCAACTTCACTTAGCTGAGTGACATAGCAAATTTGCTTTCTGACAAATTCAGCTCAAACTTAACCCCCACTTATACCCCTGCCTCCCCCATGGAATACCTACATGTGTAGCCCCCATCTACTAAGAGGGAGAAGGTCTTAGTAGTGTTCACTAAGGCCAAAACACAGCCTCATTGGGTTCCAGAAATATTCCCTAAATGCCTCCTAAATATCTTGAAACATGACCTGTCAGGACTAGTTGAGGAACTTTTCATCTATAGCCTCAAACTAGGCTTTGCACCATGAGAATGGAAGACTGCAACTGTTATCCCACTTCACAAGGGTGGACCATCAACCAACACTGGAAACTACAGACCTATTAGTCTGACTAGTCCAATATGCAAGGCCATGGAAAGAACTTTCATTGAAATGATAAACAAAGGCATAGGCAATCCTCATACACTGGACCCAACCTAATTTGGTTTTGTCAAGGGAAGATTATGCCTACTGAACCTGGCAGACTTCTTTCAGAAGGTCATCAAGACAATAGAGAAAGGAAAAATGGTGGATACTGCCTACCTGGACCTTGCTAAAGCATTTGATACATTCCCCCACTCAAGTATAGTTAACAAACTCACCAAACTGGGCATGAATCCCTGTATAACTAGCTGTATTGCCAGCTGGATCACAGACTGAACCCAACAAGTCAGGACTGGTGAGACCACCTCCACTAAGAGACTGGTCACCAGTGGTTCGCAGATGACTGGAAATTGGGAGACATCATAGATTCCCCCATGAAACTAGCATCTTACAAGAGGGTTTAACACAGAAAAATGACTGGTGCTAAAGTCATGTATTAAAACGCAATGCCAAGAAATGCATTAGTGTGTCTTTTGAGACAATTGCCACCAGGCTAATTACTCCATCAATAAGACAACCTTATGAGCTGACCCAGTAGTCAGGAATCTGGGAACACATGTAGACAGTAATCTGGCCTTTGAACAAAATGTGGCCAAGGTAGTAAGAAAATCATTCTGTGTCATCCAACTATAATCCAGAAAGAAGTATAAGTGAGTCATACCACCACAGTCCAGCCAAATAAATGTCCAAAAGACATGTAAAACAGCAAACAGTTTATTGGAAAAAGTTTAGCGCTTTTGCGGGGTTACCGCTTCATCAGACCAAATACAAAATGAAAATAAAAGCCATATATTTTTAAAAAGTACTCAGCCAATCAGTAAGAAACAATTAAAATTGAACTAATTAAAAAAACAAAAATCATCTTACATAATTTTCTGCCTAATAAGGCAGGCTTAAGGGAAGTGCCAATGTTAAGGCCTGGAGGTTCATAAGCCCTCATAGAGATAATCCACTTTAGTTCACACAATTCAACAGTGTTGGTAAAATCACCTCTTCTTCTGCTGGGATGCAGCACTTGCAGAACCCTAAACAAAAAGGTACTATGGCCTGGATAATATAAGGCATGATTAGCTAGGGCATTAGATATAACCTGATCGTGTATGTTTCCTAAATGCTCAAGAATTCTTTCCCTCAGCTGGCATGTGGTTTTACCAATGTAAAAACCATTACGGGAACAGCATGTAGCAAGGTAAACTAAGTTCCTGCTCCTACATGTTGCCACAAATCTAGGTGTAAAAACACGTCCGGTGACAGGGTATGTAAAACAGGGACCTGGAGAAATAACAGAGCAAGCTTTACAATTATAACAGGGAAGGGTCCCAACCTTCCCTGATGGTGTGGGACATACAGACCTTGGGCCATAACATAAAAGCCTTTTAAGTGACATGTTATTCCTGAATGTGAAGGAGGGATAATCTCCCACAAACCATCTTACATTTTCATCTGCTAAAAGAAGAGGCCATTTTTTTCTAATAACATTACAGTAATGTTTTATATTATTAGAATATTTAAAAAAATATCCTGGGAGAGCAACCCATGTTACCAACCTGTCTTTTATTCATAGTGTGATTATTTGAAGAAAAATAGTGAGCACCTCTATTGCATCGATTCGATAAAGCAATCATCCTGGAGTTATTTATTGAGGTCTGTGAGTACCCTCTAACATTAAAACCTTCAC
The DNA here is from genome assembly GCF_019279795.1 of Protopterus annectens. NCBI lineage: Eukaryota > Metazoa > Chordata > Ceratodontiformes > Protopteridae > Protopterus > Protopterus annectens. The sequence goes on along the minus strand of NC_056732.1, from coordinate 1,467,361,568 downwards.
CCACTTTATAGTCTCTTGAAAAGCCACACCATTGGCACATAGCCTAGAGGCTCTTAAACAAGAACTGAACCTTCTATCAGCATTAGGCCTGCTGATAAGGGAGGTACAATTGTTGTACTGAATAGATCTGATTACTTAACCAATATGTACACTATGCTAAATGATGTTTGTACCTATAAGAACGTTCTAGAGAAAGATGTTAATAGATGTATTGCTCATGTGAAGAATGGTCTTTATGATTTGTTGATGTGTGGTCTTACTGACCATGATCTGTAGGAGTCATTGATCATTGAGAATCCCCTTATTCCTACAATACATGGGTTGCCGAAAATTCATAAGGATAGTCGTAAGCCTCCACTCTGCCCCATTGTCTAAGGGCACAGCTGGGTGACTGAACCTCTTTAAAACATGATGAACTAAAACTTAAACCTGTACTGAGTCTCTATCAATTTTAAAAGATACTGAACATTTTCTATCTAGTTTATACTCCTCTAAAAATGGTGTTATAATTGATAATGTTTTTCTGACAACCTTGGACGTGAAAACTCTTTTCGCTGTTATACCTAATGAAGTGGGTATTGATGCTGTCAGGTTGTTTATTTCTCATCATAGCTATTTCTCGCATAACATGACTACTGTTATTTGTACTTTGTTAGATTTGATTCTATGTAATAACTGTTTTGTGCTTGAAGGTCAGTATTATCTGCAACAAACATGAGTAGCCATGGGTACCCCCTGCGCCAATAGATATGCCAACTTGGCTATGGCACAGTGGGAGAATGAACATGTCTATAACGATAATCCCTATAGACACTTTATCAAGTACTATGCTAGATTTGTTGATGATATTTTTCTCTTGTGGAGAGGTAGTGAGGAAGAACTTTTGAATTTTGTCAGATATCTTGAAAGTACCACAGACTATCTAAGGTTTAGTCTAAATTACTCTTCCACATCTATTGACTTCTTAGATGTTACTGTATTAAGAAATACTGAAGGCACCCTAGAGACGCAGCTCTACAGGAAACCCTGTTGGAGGAATAGTTTACTCCATCGGTCTAGCATGCATCCTTCACATATTTTTTCCTAATATTCTTAATGGCCAATGTTTAAGAGCCTCTAGGCTATGTGCCAACAATGTGGCTTTTCAAGAGACTACATATAAAGTGGGTGAAGGCTTTAATGTTAGAGGGTACTCACAGACCTCAATAAATAACTCCAGGATGATTGCTTTATCGAATCGATGCACTAGAAGTGCTCCCTATTTTTCTTCAAATAATCACACTACAAATAAAAGACAGGTTGGTAACATAGGTTGCTCTCCCAGGATATTTTTTAAATATTCTAATAATATACATTACTGTAATGTTATTAGAAAAAATTGGCCTGTTCTTTTAGCAGATGAAAATGTAAGACGGGTGGTGGGAGATTATCCCTCCTTTAAATTCAGGTATAACATGTCACTTAAAAGGCTTTTATGTTCTGGCTCAAGGTCTGTATGTCCCACACCATCAGGGAAGGTTGGGACCCTTCCCTGTTATAATTGTAAAGCTTGCTCTGCTATTTCTCCAGTTTCCTGTTTTATACACCCTGTCACCGGACATGTTTTTACACCTAGATTTGTGGCAACATATAGAAGCAGGAACTTAGTTTATCGTGCTACATGCTGTTCCTGTAATAGTTTTTACATTGGTAAAACCACATGCCAGCTGACGGAAAGAATTCTTGAGCATTTAGGAAGCATACGCAATCAGGTTATATCTAATGCCCTAGCTAATCATGCCTTATCTTATCCAGGACATAGTATCGTTTTGTTTAGGGTTCTGTAAGTGCTGCATCCCAGCAGAAGAAGAGGGGATTTTTAACAACACTGTTGAATTGTGTGAACTAAAGTGGATTATCTCTATGAGGGCTTATGAACCTCCAGGCCTTAACACTGGCACTTCCCTTAAGCCTGCCTTATTAGGCAGAAGATGATGTAAGATGATTTTTGCTTTTTAATTGGTTCAATTTTAATTGTTTCTTACTGATTGGCTGAGTACTTTTTAAAAATATATGGCTTTTATTTTCATTTTGTATTTGGTCTGCTGAAGCGGTAACCCCGCAAAAGCGCTAACCTTTTACCAATAAACTATTTGCTGTTTTACATATCTTCTGGATATTTATTTGGCTGGACTGTGGTGGTTTGACTCACTTATACTTATTTCTGGATTTGCTGATTTGTTTTGTGAGTCTCCTTTAGCAGTTGGGATAGCTTATATATATATATATATATATATATATATATATATATATATATATATATATTTTTTTTTTTTTCACCCAACTATAAATAAGGACATGACATCCCAGTTAAAGGAAGTCATAGTACCACTTTATTCAACCCTTATCAGACCCATTATTGAGTATAATGCCCCCTTCAGCATGTATCTGACCAGGCATATCCAACAGTTTGAATGCCCACAAAAGTTCCTTGCCTAGAGAAACCAGGGTATAAACATATTGTCCTATATAGATAGCCTTAAAACCCTGTCTTGGTACTTGGTCTCCTACAGGTTACTGATGGGCAATCTATGCCATGCATTCAAGGCATTGTTGGATCCAGTTCTGTTGGACCTTTTGCACATCTATAAAATAATTAGCATCAGAATCACTAGATGAAATGATTTAAATTTGACTCTGGAACAGTCTCCCCATCCATGTGAAGCAGACTCCATCTCTAACCCTATTTAAGGGTAACCTTGACCAGTGGATGGGGAAGTCAGAAATTCACCCTGTGTCTGGCCTCCATGTCTCTGTTAGAAGCAGGCAGTAATGCCCAAATTAACATAGCTCCCACATAACTACTAGAAACTTCCTAACTAACATACCCCCTCTTAATAAACGCCCATGATACATTGGGACACAATTGGGTTGAGTTGCATGGCTAGGCTTATAAAGGACCCAGTGGTTGTTAGTCCAGTATATAGCTATGAAATATCCCCAAATTAAATCACAAAGTGAGGTCACAATTGATAGGCGCTTCTTGGAGCACTGACATGTGGAAGTCAGTAAAAACAGACCAAAAGAGAGATATTGGAGTTCAGTGCAGTGCAGTACTGAAATTAAAAAAATGTAATTAATATAAATGTCCCAACATATCCTTGTTCTCCCATCTCTATTTTTTTTTTTTGTAGACAGAGTATAAGTGCTAAAACCTACAATGGGAATGTTAAACTAGGCTTCTTAAAATCCTCACAAATCACTAGTCTAAAAGGTACCCAAGAACCTGTAAGATGTTCCATATAGCTAATGGAAGTAGGTAAGGGAGGTGTGGAGGTGGTAATAGTAGAAGCTTTATCAGTGATACTCTGAATTATCATGCCATTCTGACAAGAGCTGTAATGCAGCAGTCTGCCTTATGTGCATTATATCACCTCTAGTAATATATCTGTGTAAAAATGCCACACTGAGGTGGTATGTAGGCTTACAGACTAGGAGTTAAGTATAGGTGACTGGTTTTCCTTCTGCTCCCAAAATTATCGTGGAGGGTTTCAAAGGTTATAATATTAGCACAGTGAAATCAAATGACAGGAGGCTAGGCTGAAGGTTCTTTTAGCTTTGATGTCATTTTTATAAACTCAGAAACAAACATGGTTATTTACTTACTTACATACAAAACTGAGATTTTGTTCCCCTGATCCCATGAAGATGAGATATGAGGCCCTGACTTCAGATGAAGTGACCCACGGTTGATTAGCAATCTGTGTGTTTGAGGGACTGAGCAGAGGATGATGAGCTGGAGTGGCCAATGCCATGTCGATCATCTTTGGCAGGGAGGGACAGTATTAGGGCCATGACACTGATGACATCTATTAGTAGCTGGGTATATCTCATACCCGCAATGGCCAAACTGGCTTCCATTGTCAATGTGGATCTTTCCTCTGCAGAACTCAGGAAAAGGGGGATGTGTGTATGAGATCATGCATACTTCCTTCTATTTGGGTAGCAATAGCAGTCTACAAACCACTGGGGGAGGGATGTGTAGGCTGCTACTCAGGAGTTGAAGTTGGTCCAGTGACTACCATCCAAGTCCTGCCAGAGAAAGAACAAATGGCTTGATTGGGTTTCCTAGCTGTAGGGCTCTTGCCTAGCCAAGGATGCCTGGCTTTTACCACTATTAGAATTCATGGGTCAAGCGGGTACAACCATCGGGCATATCAACAAAAGGTGAGACTTTGGTAGAAGTCTAATAATATCTACAGTAACTGATTGCACAAAGAATGATCTCCATTTACTTGTATAAAGCATCTTGGCCTTTTTGTCTGGTAGATTACTTTCTAGATACCGTCCATTAATAGGTATATATTGTTTAGGGGTATTAAGTGTAAATACCCACACATTTCAAGAGAATGTTTCATGCATCATCCATTTTGAAGTTAGTACCTTCTTCAGAATTTGGAAACCCATTGAATTACCATCTCAAATACTTAAGTTATATTTGTCAAATAGTGAACTGAATAGTTTGAGATTTTATGCAATAAAGCTAAGATAGCCTAGTCATGAAGAGACTAATTACAAGACTAATTTCATAACTGCTTTAATTGAAAAATTCTTTAATGCAGTGGGCTTTTTTCCCTACAGCTACTTGTGGAGGCACTTTCACAGGACAGTCTGGTATTGTTCATAGTCCAGGATATCCCAGCTCAAATTATCCTGACAACTTACTGTGTGAATGGTACCTCCATGGACCGACTGGACACTACCTCACCATTGTCTATGAAACCATCAATCTTCAAAGCTCCAGTGAATGCTCAGCAGATTATGTGGAAGTCCGAGAATACAACGCTTCTGGTGAGTAAGCATGCTACTATATCAGCAGTATGAAATTTATTTTTTTTTAATGTACAAAATATATTAGTTTTCCTTTTATGTCATCTTGGAGCAAGAAGACTGCTCAATATTGTTTCACTAATGTATACACTATCACAGCATTGAACTCTGCAGTATTAACAACCCTTTGGCAATAAGTAAACAAATGCACTCTGCGCAAGCTGACTTTTGCCACATTAAACCATTGCAATATGCATTGGGAAGACCACACCGCTTTACTAATGGCAACTTCCAAGACTATGCTGAAAAAATTTTAACAGGCATATTTAGTATTTTTTCTTTTATGTGTTTTCTCATGTGTGACATAGCACACAGTGCAAGAATATAAGTTGTAATGCATGATCTTATACTCTGTGCATTCAGAACTGTCACCACCACACACACACTGCATCTGCTCCGTACTATGTTGCTGAACTTAGCACTCCCACTGAGAGAATAGTAACTTTCTTAGCTGCAGCGTGTTAACTCATCATGACATCACATCACCAAAGCTGGCTTTTGCTGTGCAGTAACTTCTGTGTAACAAAGAGTGTGATTGCCCAACTGCAGCCTTTTCATGAGCCCCTGTATAAAAAAATAGAAAAAAGGCCCACACAGTCCCACAGTCCTACAGATGTCAAATTCCAGTATGTAACAGTGATTCTTTGCAGTCAAGTAAAATGAAGCACCATGCTTTCACACTTATTATATCATTAGCATTGTCATTAGAACTGTATCATGGTTCATATTATAAAATGGCTTGGCAGAGTTAAATCGTGCTGTCATTTTGGTGTGTTTTCTAACAACTTCCTTAATTTAGTTGCAGCATATTTCTGTTTCACTCTCCGCCAGGTTATTTTGGGATCCCAGAAACAGCATCAGTAACACCAGAAATAAATTTTTGTGGTCATCTTCTACAGTTGCTTTGCCTTTCCTCACAGGAATGAAGTTCTGAAACAAAATTAAATATTAAAGTGAACTTCTCCTTCTGTAGAATGTACTTAGTTGGTGATTCCAGGTATAATGAGTCATAGATTTTGTCTTAAAAATTGTCCAGCAAATCTTTCAGAACCTACTATTTGGCTTTTCTTGACCTAGATCTATGCATGCAAATAACCATCATCCTTAATTTCTAAACTTCTCCAGCCCTTTTACAGTCTCATACCCATAACAGTTCATTCCCTTACCACCACCAGATAAAGGCAAACTAACAGGGGAGTTATTGTTTACAGAAAAAAAGGATCTTTAACATTTTAGATCACTTACATCTTGTAAGCCAACTTCACTTGTTTGGCATTCTTATGACAGCCTGTCACGAGACAAAAAAATATTTAAACAGAACCTTTATATTCAAAAGCCACAAAACAACATCTAGAGAAGAATGTTACCAATATGAGTTCTTAAAGTTTAAGACCTTGAATTCCTAATGGTTACACCATATATTGACTTCTGTTCCTCCAATATGTTAACTTCCTATCAGCATCCATCCATCCATCCATCCATCCATCCATCCATCCATCCATCCATCCAGACATAGATGTGTACCTACATACATACATCCACATCCCTTTTTCCCATGTTTGGAAACAAAGTGTCACTTTAATAGTGACAATCATCCAGTGCTAATGTTCACATCACTGGTTGACTGAATAATATATTGTGACTGAAGGCATATAGGATGAAAGTCAATATAGATAAGACAGTTGTAATGGTAGCAAATAGGGAAAATCAGGTATAGTTGAAAACTGAGATAGAAGGGAAAATAGTGGAACAGGTTAACAGACTCAAGTATCCAGGGCGGGTGGTTGTGGTGAAGGTAAATCTGAATGAGGAGGTCAAAACTAGAATCAGAGAGGCTTCAGCCAACTGGCACAAAGTACTGGGGGTACTGTGTGTCAAAAGAATGTCAAAGAAGCTAGTCTTGTCAAACAAGCAGGTCCAGCTTCCAGGTCCCAATGCTCCCAAACAGTGACTAGTGTGCTAAATAATTAAACTTGTTAAAGTACGTTTACTACTAGTGGACTTGGAAGACTTAGAACACATACCTGTAAAAAAAAACAATTATGTTCCTGAGTTTCACGCTACCAGGGTCACCAGCAGCTTACAGTCCTCCTAATATAATAATCTGTCACTTTTTAATATCATCTTAATTCTAAACCCCATTAGTAGTTCCAAAAAATATAGCCCCCTCCTTTCAGCCTACCTCCCCCCAACCCAATTGTTCACTCTTTTAGTACTGGACTCCCTACTTTGAGACTTAATAACTTTTACTAAAGAAACATGTCAGTAGTAACAGTTAAGCACTCTTTGCTTACCTAATCTGATTATTAATATTCTGCCTTTCCAAATTTGACATTAAAGTGGGTTTATTTAGAGAACCATGTGCATGCTGAGGACTGGTGTTAACCCACTTTGTTGACCCTCACTTCACTTGAGCTCACTCTTTCTTCTCCTACTGTATCCTCTACTATCCTCCCAGCTTCCAAAAACCTCACTATGATCTCCCTTAATATATAAAGTGTAACCAATAAAGTGTGTACCCTCTTCACTCCCTGATCTCTCAGTATACCCCCAATATTCTTACTTGAAACAACATTCCTCTCTTAGGGTAATTTCTCTCCTGGATCTCTGATAACATCACCTATGAGACCATTATCTTGGGTGATGTTAATATTGATTGGACTACTATTAACTCCTCCTCTCCCCATAGTTGCATAAACCTCTATGGCTTCTCTCAACTCATCTCTTCTCTTACTCGATATAATAGACATACAAACAATGGCACAATTCTTCAACCTTGCTACTTTCAACAATATACTTGCCTCATTCAGCTGTTCCTTTCTAATTAACCTTCCTCTTGGTGAAGCCATCTCTAAATTCAACAACATTTTCCTCAATACCTTAAACTCTCTGGCCCCATCAGAAAATTCAGATTAAAAACTAACTTTGTGCCCTGGCTATCACAACCCACACATAACCTTATGTTACAAAGAGACAAAGCCTGGAAGTTCTGGGGAAAAAAATTTACCTCCCAACCCATCTTCAAAAGTATAGAGAACTCAGGAACCATACCAAGAAACTCACTGACAATGATAAATGGCAATACTATCATAAACCACTAAATAATCCTCAGTCCAACCCCAGATTATTTTGGAAAAATGTTAATAAGCTTCTTTATCCTTGTAAGCCATCTTCACCTAGTCCCAGCCCAAACCCTTCAGAACACATAGACGATGATCCCATGTTGAAAATGTGAAAAGGGGTTTGAGGAAGATAATGACTAGATCATGATCCTCGGATATAAAATGCACTTAACTCTTTGTTCCAGCAGTAAGACACATACACAGCTTTTTCTTCTTGTAATTCACTTTACTTCCCATGAGTCTAAATGGGGCTTGGGGAGGTGGGGAGGGCAGATAAGTATAAGGACAAAAATGTTGCTGTTCAGGAGAATGAAATAGATCTTTACTTCTGATGTAATGACAACTTAGTAAAATAGTATTTTAGGCCAGTACTCAACAGAAATTCATCATGGCACCTCAAATGAAACCAAGTGCAATGAAAAGCATCAGACAGCAGCCATAAAAGCGCATGAAAAAAAGCAGAGGGCTGTCTTCGACAGGCTATATCTCTGTCCAACTTTAGGACTTCGTTACATAACGTTCAAGTACTAACAATAAAATAGTCACCTACAAAACACGTGTAATGTTGTTATTCCAGCCATAGATCTTCCAGTATACCACACCTCTAAATTTGATCCTACTACTTTAACAGCTGAAATATATGGCATTGAAACAGGGAAACACACGCTCACACACACACACACACACACACACACACACACACACACACACACACACACACACACACACACACACAAATATATGTGTGTGTGTGTGTGTGTGTGTGTGTGTGTGTGTGTATATATATATATATATATATATATATATATATATATACATATATATTTATGTTTAGATTTATTAACATTTGTTTACCAGGAAAGTCCAACTGGACATGAGTCCTTTTTCAGCAGAGGCAAAGTATAAAGTAAACAAAATGTAGTATACATAAGAACATACAAATTTGTTACATCTTGATATCATAACCTAGGCTTTGAACATAGCTAGTACTATTTGTAAGTATGACTTATGTCAAGATATAAGGTTAAGACAGATCAGTAGGAACAAAGGATTAAGTAGGATATGTTTTGGGTATACTGTGATGTATCAGAGCACACATGAGGGGTTTGTACAGGAACATAGCCACTTATTATATATATATATATATATATATATATATATATATATATATATATATATATATATATATATATATATGTGTGTGTGTGTGTGTGTGTGTGTGTGTGAAATGCATAGGATTTTTACTTTTGATATAACAAAATCTTAGTATACATATTATCTGGACATAAGTTTTACCTTACCTTTTGTGCCAAGGTCAAACAGCTCCAATGGAAACCAGGCATAGTGCCATACATTGAAAACAAACCCCCCTCTGAAATGCTGGATTTACTAGCTGTGTATATAACAGGCCATTTGTTAGTTCCATGAGGGCAGTTCAGAATAAACAATTCTGTGCCTACTAATAAGATATGTGGGTACAAGATACATGGACTGTGACCAAATGGTATGTGCCCCTTTTGAGACAGTGCACTACCTTTGTGAAGGAATCAGCTAAAATAAAAACCATGCTGTTCTTTGACAGATACTCTACCCCAAACAAACCGTATTAATAATCATTCAGAAGTGATCTTGCAACTGTCTTTTGCTTTTAAGCATCACCTTCTGCAAACAGAAAAAAATGATACCCATATTCTTTATACGTCTGACGTCTCATTGAAAAGAAAATGAAAAACATAACAACCATAGTAGTGTAATGCCACTTGCTTCTATAGTGCACCCCACCTCTATGTCAACTACCATAAAAATTAAATAAAATATTAAAACAAATGTGCTGTGCTGTGGGCATTTTGTATCTTCTTCAATTGACAGACCTATCTGGCTTCCTATCAGAAAAAGTGAAACCACATTTTGTAGCTTGGCATGTGCAGACAGTAAGCTTGGTCCACCCTCACCACAAAGCCACAGCAATGTTCAGTTTACTATGATCAGCCTCAGTCTGCCATTTACTTTCTTCCACTGACTGCCTCGCAACTCTGTATCTACAAAATTTGGAACACAAGCTTACCTCATGACAATATGGAACAAATGGGCAAAATATGAAAGATTAACAACTTCAGCTAGGAATATCACTGCATGGCAAATAAAGTAACTGTTTCCTCAATAGTCTTTTAGGTTCATAGATACTTGCTAAGCATGCAGTCCAGGAGACTAGTAAGGAGCCTAGCCTAAATTCCCAATTGTCCCAAACCAATGTCTGGTTAAGTAACCTGCTCATAGTCAAACAGTAGTCCAGGCGCAGTAGCTGAAATTTCCATTTCCCCCAAAGCACTGTCTGGTTGAGTCACTTGTTTAAGGTGACACAGTAGGCAAATGAAGTTTGAGGGAATCAAACCCTGTACTACACATAGTAACTCATAAACTCATTAACAGTTCATGGCCTTAATCCTATGTGTTAACTGCCATACTGAAATAAAAACAGTTTGTACACACAGGCCTCAAACTCATGTACTTGGAAGTCCACTACATTACACTATTCAAACTTACAATGCATCACATCTCTTATAAACATTTCGTATAGAGGTACATCTGAGAGAAGTGCTGCCTTCTCCATCCCCAGAAAGACAAGACTTCTGATGCTCAGCTGTAATCACCAAAAATTGTAAAAATAGAAAAACGTATTCATATAAATTCATAAGTAGTTGCTAGGCATGCAGTCTAGGAGACCATGGGGTAGCCTAACCTAAATTCCCAAGTGCCCCAAATCACTTTCTGGTTAAATCAGACAGTAACCCAAACTTTAATTTGCCCCAAAGCACTGTTGATTAAGTCATTTGTTCAGGGTTACACAATTCAAAATAACATGCTTCATCTCACTCCATCAGGCTGAAACTACCACTGCAGGCACTCCTATAGCTCTCAACCTATAAGATTAAAAATCAGGGACAGATTAAAAAAATAATGAGGAACAGAGGCCTAAACCAAAGTCAAGCAGAGATTATAAATGTTGCTATTTACCTCAGAAGTTGCTAGAATAACAAGTTTTGCATCAGACTGAAGTTTCTAAAGGATATGAAGTCTGAAAAGCAAATGCCTGTTACTATTTAGTGATTATAATGCACATCATTTTGCAAAAATATGAGACAAAATCAGGGACATTTGAGAGCTATGGCCCCCTAGTTTACAATCTTTTTGCTGAAAAATTAGGAATAAAGCCGAACAAATAATGGGGGGACAAAGGCCCAAAGCAGGGACAAATTTTAACTATTCCTCATGTATTAGAACATTGTTAGATTAACAGGATATGTATTACCTTCCATTTTCTCAGGATATGAAGTCTGGAACTCAAATGTCTGTCATTATTTAGGAACTGAAATGCACAACTTTCCAGAAAACTGCAATTTTTTAAAAAATATGAGGCAAAAGCAGAAACATTCTGCAAAATAAGGGAGAGTTGAGAGCTATGCCCAAAACTGCCTTCCTCTTAGCTGAAGAATCAGAGACAAAGCCAGATGAATAATGGTGACAAAGGACCAAGCATAGGAATGGGTTTTAAATGTTGCTCAAAGTCAGTAGAATAATAGATTTTGCATTAGCATGTGTTTTTTGAAGGATATGAATCCTTAAACTCCAATGGTTTTTATTAATTAGTAAGAGTAACTGCAATCTTCTACAAATCGCTAGAAAACCACAATTTTTTGACCAACAGATCAAATTATAAAGCAAAATCAGGGACACTTGAGCACTATGTCTCCACTCTCAGGCCCAACTTTGACCATGGTAAAAATAAAGTTAAAACACATCTGTATTCAGCTGTGCGCAAAATCACACAGACTGTCTGCATGCTTAATAAAGGATTTTTGACTGGAAACAGACTGCCTGCCTTGCTACGATTACTTTCAAATACTTAGTAATTCTGTACAATTATATATTTTTTATTTTTTATTTTTTTGACTTAAGACGAGTTTAAGTTTGCTACTTCTGCTACTATTGTCTGATCTGATTAATATACAGTGATTAACTAGAGATATATGGACTGGAAATCGTCCACACACGTTTCTTACACTGATTTAAAATGATATTTTAAATTCTCCTTCAGACAAAGAGTTACTTTTTGGACTCTCTGCTGCAGAAAAAAGTGTAATGAGAGGGAAAACTGCTTCAAGGAATCTCTCAGATTTTTCAGCCTCCTTTTCCAAATTTTTTCAAGAGATTCTCTCCCCCCTCATCCAGTTTTGTCAAGAAACAAAATCAAACAGTTTCATGAAAATGCTGGTAAACAGTCTGTTAAGAAGCAATGGCAAAGGAGTTCCAAAAAAAAGGCAGTAACCCCCCCCAAAGCAACAAATCAGAATCATAACTCTCTGGGGACCATGGCCCCACCCGCCTCCGACCTTGGTAGTCCCTTTTCCCTTCCAAAAAGTCTGAATCTTCATTTCTGTCTTTGGTAACAGATATTTTTATACAAATGGGTTCTGAAGATTATGCATCAAGGCTACATATAGCAGTAGGAGGAAATTCCTCCCTTTCAGGGAGTAAGTTCTCATCCACAAGACCATGTCCCCACCCGCCTCCCACCTTGGTAGTCCCTCTTCCCTTCCAAAAAGTCTGAATCCTCATTTCTGTCTTTGGTAACAGATATTTTTATACAAATGGGTTCTGAAGATTATGCATCAAGGCTACATATGGCAGTGGGAGTTAATTCCTCCCTTTCAGGGAGTAAGTTCTCACCCACAAGACCAGACTCCTCTCTTTCCCCTGTTCTTCAACATATATTGCTTCAGGAAGTTGTAAAGCCAGTTCCTCCTTCCCAGTTTGGGAAAGGTATTTATTCAAGGATTTTTTTGTTGTTGTTGTTGTTTCAAAGAAATAAAATGCCTGGAAAACAGTTCTGGATCTTGCTTTCCTAAACAGTTTGTGATAGTGCCCAAGTTTAAAATGCTATAATTTCATAATTTGTTAACTAATCTTTCTCGTTTATATTTTCTTGTAATGCTAGATTTAAAAGAAGCGTATCATTACAATCATATCCATCCAGATTTCAGGTGTTTATAATATTTTGTGTGTCTGGATCACATTATCAGTTCTCTGCCTTACCATTTAGACTCTCCACTGCACCAAGGGTATTCACAAAGTGTCTAGGTTCAGTTATAGCTCATCTCAGGTTACAGTGTATCCACATTTTACTATATTTAGATGGCTGACTTATATTTGCAGTCTTTTTCAAAGTGTCAGGAGTCTCTCTCTCTTGGATGACAGATATCTTACATAAGCTGGGATTCTTCAAAGATCATTTTGACTCTGTCACACAGGATTGTGTGTCTGGGGTGTCTGCAGATCAAACACATTTTCTTCCACAGGAAAACTAGATTCCTACATTATGTCAGAGCAAAACTGTGTGGCAAACAAGCTGAGAAGGACAAAGGCAGACCCTCATGAATGGAAACTAGATCAGAAGGTCTTCCAAGATTTGATCCATCTGGGGGAGTTCCTCAAGTAGACCTCTCTTTGCCTCCTTTATAAACAATTAGCAGGTAAAATTCTGCTCCAGGACACCATGAAAAAGGCTTTCAAGACAGATGTTTTATTCAATTCCTTGGACAGGAATGCTACTGTATGCTTTTCTACCATTTCTACCGATATCCAGGGTACTTCTGAAGATTCATAAGGAAATCCAAAAAAAAAGGTAGATTAAGCAGGCAATGTAGTGAACTTAAAAAAAAAAAAAAAAGTCTTTGACCCAAGACACAGCTGTATTGCAACTAAAGTAACTAAACTACCCAAGTAAAACTAAGGCTTTTCCTGTTGCAGAGGATAACTGTGCCACAATTCTAAAACAAGAACTAAAACAACAATCTATGCTTTCTAAACAATAAAAAAAATCAACTGCAGCAAAATTATAAAAGCAGCGGGCCAAGTAGCTGTTAACTGTGTGCAAAGACCTTGGTGGGTTACAGCAAGGTGAGGGGCTGCACCCCCACCCCACCTCCCTAACAACTCCACGATCACACCACAGTGGGGAAGGGGCAAATTTATAAAATGTTTTGTTTAGTTCACGGTACGCAGTGTGGTACTTTCTTGTTGTTGGGCAACTATTACAGTTCGATGAGTTTCTTTACAATGAGTTAACTGTCAATAAAAGGGACATTTGAGGCTTAGTGTTCATGGAATAGCCATTCGATGGGTAGACATAGACCTATTGAGGAGTGACATAGAAGATGTGGACAAAGTTTCTAGAAGTCCAGCCGCATCTGTTGTATTGAGAAGATATGCTTAGTTACATAACCAGAACTTTTTTGCAGATTTAAAAAAATGAGATTTTGAATGCTCCTTTAAGGTGTGAATGTGTGTTTGGTCCTGCTGCTACCCAGATTCTCAAACAATGGGATGATACAGGTAAATCGATGCATGAGGTATCTGGAATGCTCCATAGTACCAAGTTCTTCCCTAACAAGGTGTCCAGCTTCAAAAGGCAAAACAAACAAAATTCCCAGCCGAACAAGTGTCAAGGTACAAAGAAGAAATGGCAGAAGGATAATGCTTCCAAGACAAATAAAAGGGTTCCTTTCTCAAAAAAAATCAATTCCTTGCAAAACAATGACTAAACCAAGATTCGGGCATCCCATCACATATTCGCATCCCACCTCCCCTTTCCCCTTCCCCCAGACTTTGGGTCAGCCTAGCAGCATGACCACAGATAGTGTCAGACAAGTGGGTGCTGAGAATAATTCAGAGAGGATACTCTTGCCAATGGACAGAATTCGTCCACCCTTCATGGGAATTCCCTCCACACCCTCTAATACAGACAAATCTGTTTTCTCCAGTACTCGTTCATAGGAAATTCACCCCGGGGATCACTTCAGTGGCTCTGCTCGACTGCAGCACAGGAAAATAATTTTCTTGGATGGCGAAAGCCAGGGTACCTTTTTGGCTAGGCTTATATAGGCCCTAGGGCCAATAGCCTAGTACCAACCTGTGAATCTATGAACATGTTACGAGCAGCTATTATAGAACATGTTCCTGCACTAGAAAAAGGAAAAGAATTTTAATTCAGAATCTTTTTGGTACCCAAAAAGGAACTATCATGGAGATCAGTGTAAGATTTGTCTTATCTAGATACCTTTATGAAAGTATCCAAATTCAAAATGCTCACCCTGCAGTTGGTCTTACCCCTTCTTCCAGACCACTGTTTCATGGTTATTTTAAAATTCAGAAATTATCTGAGATTTGCTGTGTCTTGCTCACATTATTAGTTTTCTGCATTACCCTTTGGGCTATCTACTGCACTTCAACTATGTACAAAGTACCTGGCTCCACTGGTTGCTTACTGCAGGGCCCAGAGTATTTACATTTTCCCTTAATTAGATGTCTTGCTGATTTGTGCAGAGTCTGTTTACAGGTGTTTAGAATCATTTTACAGATCATTCTAGCTCACCTGGGCTTCAAGCTGAACCTACAAAAGTCCCATATACCCTCTCCAATAGGAATAGAAAAAAGAATGATCTTTCTACCAGAAGACAAAGTCCTGACTTGTCAAACATTTTTACGGATTTCTCTCTTTTAGATGCTGCCTTCATAAGAAAGTTTCTGAAAATTCTAGGCCTCATGGCATGAGTGATACCCATGATATAACTGGTCAGACTCCATATGAAAGAAGTTCAGTGGTAAAATATATGGTCCCAGGACTTGAATCCCATAATGTTCCAGATACCAGTCCTGGAATTTATGAAATGAGAGTTCCAGTGGTAAAGGGATCAAATGTCTCTTAATCTAAGTCTACCCTTCTCTCTGTAGACCCCAGTTCATGCAGTCCAGACAGGTTTGTCTGATTTTGCATGGGGAGCAGTGTCCAGGGGAGTTCAGGTGCAAGGCGAATGAGGTCCTTTGGATGCTACAAAGCACATAAATGTCAAATAAATGTTAACAGTGATTTGTGCTTTAAAAGTTCTTCACCACTTATGGACTCCAGGTACCCTTTTAGTGGTCACAGATAACACCACAATCATGTGGTATATTAACAACCAAATGGGTATAAGGTCATACCCTCTTTGCCAGTTGGCAATGTTGGTCTGGGAGGTAGCCTTACAGCATTCTCTGATGCTTCAGGCCTCATACATGCCGCCAGAACAAGCATACTAGCAGACAGATTAAGCAGATCCCGGAAAACCCTCATTTTTATTTATTTATTTATTTTTATTTTTATTTATTTTACATTTGTTGACCAGGAGAATCCGACTGGATAAATGTCCATGTTCAGTGGAGGCCCGGGGAGAAAAGCTCCAGAGTTTGTAAATATACAAAGGCAAGCAAACACATACAGAGCCATTTAACAAATACAGAGCCCAAGTACAAAAACATAACATATTAGAAGTATATAGAGAAATATATATATATATATATATATATATATATATATATATATATATATATATATTAGCTGCAAATTGTAGTAGCAAGACGTTAGTTGTATATCCAGTAATTTCTACTTGAATTAATGAGAGTATGTATAATTCACCCATAGATATGTGTACATTTACAATATCATGTTTGAGTATGATGGTGTATGGAATAATACAGTGAGTAGAAGAGAGCTTTCAGGAGTGTAGTAGAACTCCTAGTAGATGAGGTTTGCATATTAGTGGAATCTCAGGACAATGATCTTCCAGGATTTGGACCAGATGTGGAAAACACCACAGATAGACCTGTTCACCTCCTTATAAAACAGTTATTTATTTATTTTTTTATTTATTTATTTATTTCCAGTTTGATTACCGAGGATGTCCACTGGGCTCAAAGAGCCCATTTTCAGTGGAGGCCCGGGGATAAAAGCTCCATATTACAAGCAATTAAACAAAAATTAAATAATACAAAGTAATGAAAAAAAGTACAAATGCATAATGGCAAGACAGTTCATAAACAAAAGTTGTATAGATAACTACTTGTACAATAATTAAGTGATAGAGGCAAGAGAAGAGTTCACAATTAAAGGGAAAGCAATTATTAGTTGAGGGTTAAAAATTTGAATGTTGTATATTGAGATTTAGCAGAAATGGAGGAGAAATAGGTGGGAAGTACACTGTTAGTAGAGCATAGATTATAGTGTCTGGAGTATTCTTAGAGAAGTGGTTGAACATTAGTAAAAGTGGAGTTCACACATGGAGGGTATGATTGCCATAGTTAAACTGCATCAGCTTAATAGAGGTAGTTATTAAAGATTAATTGTTTTCAGTAAGAGGGGATGAGATCAGGGACTGTATACAGTATTTACATTGTGTACATTTAAGGTAGAAAAACCTTATTAATAATTTGGTGTTGAATTTGACTTAGAGGGAGGCAGATGTTTAAGGGGTCTTTAGATTTAGAGTGAGGTAGGTGTTTAGGAGAACAGCCTGGGGTGGATGAATAAGTAGAGAAGCTGTATGAGGAAGCATACATAGAAGAGAGTAAGTAGGTTAAGTAGGGAGAATACAATTACATTTCCAGTGCTGTGTAAGGTAGGAATGAAGCTGAGTTTTAAAGTATTCATAGTTTTCAGAGATTCTAAGAGAAGAAGGGAGGGAATTCCATCTTTTGGCTAGAGAAGAAGAGAGTGGAAGGTGACCAGCAGGACATTTACAATTGTATACAGAGAGGAGATTCTGGTGTGCAGATCTCAGGGCTCTGTGGGGAGTGTAAAAGGGTAAGATATTTGCTAAAGCAGGGCATAGAGCTGGTTTGAACATTAGTCTGTGGGTAGTAGTAAGTTGAAGGAAGTTGAGTTGACTGGGAAGTTCTAGCCAGTTTAGCAGGTGGATAGATGTGCAGTGGTGAGAGGAGTAATTAGCTTTAGTTGCGAATTTAGCAATTTTGTTGTAACATGTTTCTAGTTTTGAGTAGATGGAAGAGGATAAGTTGGTAAGTAGGGGAGCACCATATAGAAGAAAAGGTAGTAAATAGGTGGTGGCAAGAGCTTGTCTGGTAGATGAAGGGAGGAATTGAGAGTGTCTATATAGCATGCCAAGTTTCTGGTGAGTTTTTTAATGTTTAGTTGACCATGTGTGTCAAATTTTAGGTGTTCATCTATGGTAACTCCAAGTAGTTTAGCAGAAGGGACAATTTCTATGGTGGAATTAGTATTGCTAAAGATACTGAAAGATTGTTTGTCAAGCTAGATGGTTTTTGAGGGGGAGAAAAGAAGAATTTTTGATTTATTAGCATTTATGGAGAGATGATTTTGAAGCATCCAGTTTTCAGTTGCAGAAAAGGCCAATTGAGTTTTTGCTAGGAGGTCAGGGAGATTAGAAGCAGAGCAAACTAATGTTGAGTCATCTGCATATCACACTATTTTAGTATTAGGAATGGCAACATGAGAATCATTAATAAATACATTGAAGAGCATTGGGCCGAGTATGGCTCCCTGGGGAACTCCAGTAGGGGTGGGTAGGAAGGTTGAGGTGCCAGTTTGCCATTTCACAGCTTGGGATCTATTAGAAAGGTAGCTGTTAAACCATAATAGTGTGTTCTGTGAAAGATTAAGATTAGAAAGATGATTTAGAAGGTGGGTATGGGAAACAGTGTTGAAAGCTTTGGAAATATCTAGAAGGATAGTGGATACAATTTCTCCAGATTCACGGGCATGATTTACTAAGTCTGAGAAAGAGAGAAGAGCAGTTATTGTACTATGTCCAGGACAAAAACCATGTTGTGTAGGGGTGAGGAGGTGATTATCAGTAAGGTAAGGCATGAGCTGGAGGTGGATGCATTTCTCAAGTATTTATAAGATTGGGGAGAGAATGGCTATTGGACGGAAGTTAGAGATAGTATTATTTTTACCTCCTTTATGGAGGGGAAGGATAAAGGCAGCACGCCACAGTTTGGGAACATAAGACTCTTGTATGGATCTATTGATGAGAATGCTGATGGGAATGGCAATGCCATTAGCAGCGAGCTTTAGATAGAGAGAGGGGATATTGTCTGGGGCTAGGGAGCATGGCTTAAGTCTAACGAGAAGTTTTTTTATGTAGGATGTGGAGATGGGCTTTAGGTGAAATCTAGGGGGGCAGTTAGGATTGGGAGATTGGGAGGATGTGGGGGATGTGGGTTTGAGGAGAGAGGAGAAGTTGTGATTGGGGAAGGTCTTGGTGAGTTCATTTATGGAGTTGGTAAAGAAGGAGTTGAATAGGGTGGCTAATTCTGTGTCAGTTTTACTGGTATCCGGACAAGGGTTTCTTTTTATACCAGGATTTAGTAGAGAGTTGATGGAGGTCCAGAAGAGCCTGAAAACATACAGTTGGAAAAATGCTGTTGAAGACATTTTTGCAGCCATGCCTGGAGAGAGCTGCATTCTCATTTCCATGGAGAGGTATGTTCCTTTCTGCATTTCCACCAATACCCAAGGTTCTTCTGAAGATTCAGAAAGAATTACCAAAGATCATTGTAGTGACTCCCTTTGGTCCAGGCAAAGTTGGTCCTCTCTTTTAATGGAATTAAAATGGCCAAGGACAACTGCCACAAACTTCCTCGCACTTTGGATCTGCACACAGTGTCAGGAGTGATTGATGAACCCCAGCTTAGAGCAATTGCAACTGACAGCCTTGCTGAGTATATCTTTACACCTTTTAGGTACTTGCTCCATGACAATGAGAAACTGTTACTGAAGGACACAAGAAAATCTGTAACAAGAAAATCTAAATCTTATGTTTACAAGTGGAAGTTGTTTACTGGATGGTGCCTAACTGATAACAGAGGACCCAATATGATATCTACCCCTCTGGTTTGAAAATATTGTGTGAGCTACTCAATGATGGCTTATCATATGCATCTATTAGGGTGCATCTTGTGGATATCTCATCTCGTTTGCCATTGGATCTCCTTCTTTTGTCTCTTTTTCTGGTCAGTTTATGAAAGGGGTGTTGCACTTGATACCCCCTTGAAAGCAAATTCCTCCTCTTTGGGATCTCAACTTTGTTCTTGAAAAAGTTGACCTTATTTCTTTTTGAACCAGACTTTCAGGCTGCTTTAAAGTCCATCACTTGGAAAACGGTTTTGCTTATTGCTCTCACATCTGCAAGGCAAGTCTCTGAGCTGCAAGCTCTCATAGCGGGCCAACCTTATCTGATTGTTGACAAAGGGCAGGGTTGTTTTATGCACTAATCCATCTTTCATGCCAAAATGTATTAGTGAATTTACCTTGAATCAAACCATCAGTCTCACAGATTTATTTCCAGAACCTAAAAACAAGTGTGAGAAGAGTCTGAATCATTTGGATGTGCACAGACAGCTCAGGCACTACTGTGACAGAACTATTTCATTCAGGAAAGCTAAAGCTATTTATTTCTTAGTCTGTGACCAAGAAAAGTCAAACTTTCTCTTTGCAAATGATTGCTTATTGGTTGTCCACTGCTATTGTTTTTGGTTACTCCCACCATGGCAAATCTATTCCAGGCAAGGCTGAGACACATTCCACCAGAGCCTTTTCCTCTTTGGCAACATATTGTAAAGGAGTGGCATCTAGAAGCATTCCATTGGTAGCAAACAGGTCCTCTGTTCATACCTTTACAAAGCACTGCAAACTGTATTCTTTCTCAAGTTCTGGAGCAGGCTTTCAAGGCCAATTATCCCAGAGCTCCTAGATCCTTAATATTCTTCCTTCCATGTAAGTAACATTTGAGCATTTACCTATATGTCACTAAGGTAGTGTGAATGATGAATGCAGTATAGTTGTGTCAGTCATACTTACTTGTAACAGTAGATGTTTAAATATCAAACTGCCTCAGTGGCTGCACCCATCTACCCCCCCCCCCCCCCAATTTTACATGTAAATCAATGGCATCCAACTTTGATGTGTTTCTGGTTGGCTTTGGTTATTTGCATTGTTTGTTTTTGGCTTCATATTGATTAGTTTCAAGCATTTTTTTGTTTCTAGTCCTTCTTGGCTCTTCCTACTTAGCACTAAAAGCTTGAACAACTGACTTCCTGTGACAGGGGTTTGGCTTCCCCTGATGGGATCAGCTTAGCAGGTCCCCTGTCACAGGGAGTCAGAGAAGGAAATTCTGAGCTCTGGAAAGCGGTCAGTATGGGTTTGTGCAGGCAGAGAATACATAGACCACTATGGCAGAGTGAAACCCAAATATCTACTGTTACAAGTAAGTAGGGCTTACACAACTATACTTTCTGTGGAATTTGTTCTAGAAAATATTTGCCTAAGATATGCAAACGGAAAATGCATTCAAAAGAATGTGTACACTACTGAATATAAATATGAAAAAGAACTGAAATGTTTGTTGGTGATATAGACATATAAAGATGTGATTCTGTGAAATCTGAAAATGTATCACAGGTGCTGAGACAGGAATGCAAGTTAGGCAATTACAAAATGTAGAATTTAAGCTAGTACAGCACCTTGGCAAAAATGCTTTCTCACAAAAAGGATTAGAAAGTATTCAAGACAGAGCTTAGTACATGCTGTTAACTTATTTCAAACACTGACAGCTTTTAGTAAAACACTGCTGATACGTGACTACAAAAATCTGAATTGCAGACTCCTTTTTCAAACAGTACTACTTAAAGAAATAAAAGAATGCAAAGAATGCATTTGTTCAGAATCAATCACTCTGTTACAGGGGAATTTCAGATACTGTGGAAAGTCTTATCAATGATAACCTGCATGACAGGTTTAAGAGAATACCAGTAAAACCTCATGCTGTGCTAATGATTCATGCTGCTGTGAAAATACTAGGATCTGCCAAACACATATCTGTAGATTATCCTTCCAAATTCTCTGAAATAACCAATGTGACAGAAAGAACAAGTCCAAATGTGATTAGTGCAAATGTGATTAGTGCATTGACATCTATGTTTTTGAGGAAGATGGTTCTTGATGTTCTTATAAGAATTCAGATTTGTGCAAGAGTGACAACCCCCACATATAATGTCCAGACTCTACTGTCCAAAATGTAATGGACAAGTTGAAAAAGTATCCAAGCCATGAAGAATCTCATGAGAAATAGCTGCTGTCTTTCAGACCACTGCTCTACAGGCACTGTAGTTATTTGATGCTTGAAAAATCAATGTAAATAAAAGGAAATTCTGGAAAGAAATCAGCAGAGACACAAATACTGCTAGAACATTGCAGAAGATTGCCAGTCCTACAGGCCAGAGACAAAGAAAGTCTCCAAAAGGCATTGGAGAGTCTGCAGCTTGAATCTGAATTAGCTGGTAAACGAGACAAAACAAGATTGTATTGAATTTGTGAGGAGGAGAAAGCAGAATAAGAGTAGTTGTAACTTTTCATCCAATAAATTTTAATAAGAGTAATTGCAGTCATTTGAAGAAGACATACACCAAAGCTAGGTCCAGAAGGAAGAGAAGTCAAAAGTATCACATGGGCAGTCGTTCTGCAAGAAAATAGAGACTATGAACTATGATAATGAAGAATTTTTCTGGCAGATGCTCCAAACCGTGCCTGCAAATTATGCTGTAGCACAAAAAATTATTCCAAAATGAAGATCAGACGTAACGTAAATAGTGCTATTAAATTTTCCAAATGCGGTTGACTATTGAAGAGTCCAACAGATATATTGACATGCAGAGTTAAAATGATTCAAATGACTGAAAACATTAATTTATTAAAATGTGCACTAAATATGTACAAAAGAGGTTTGATTCCAGAGTAAATTGTTCACAACATGTACAATGCTGTGTTAATGATAATTTTAATTTCAAAGAAATATAAATATATCTATATTTGTTTTTCTAACTTTAAAAGTTGAATATCATATAAGGTTATACGCGTCTATATTACAACATTGACGCTTTAGTTAATCGAATGACTAAAGCCTGATCTTGTAATATCGACAGTTAAAATTGTTGAAAGGACGATTCAACCAAGGGAAACACTTCCCTTGGTTGAATCAGAAAAAAAACTTTGCATCCAAAATCAATCCCACACCCCCTTACCTAAAGATACCAACTCCGAGATCACTCCAAATTGGAGAAATGGGCATACTCCACAGAACAGCCAAGGGAAGTGTTTCCCTGGGTTAAATCGGCCGTTTGATAATTTACGGTTTCGATATTACAAGTTCGAGCTTTACTTATTCGATTAAGTAAAACTTCAGTCTTTTAGTATAGAACCGGTTATACAGCTCTAAGGGTAATAACTGCCAGGCTTAAATCTGACACACTAATGACTGGCACTCATGTGATCACCAATGAGTGATTCTGATCCATTTTTTTTTCATTTTAAGACAGAGATTTCTGTATCACAAATATTTATAAATTATCTGATGACACAGTGATCTTGAAATTGGTGTGTGCTCTCCCTCATTTTGTACATTGCAAAATCTCCCTTCAAAATTATTTTCATAATTTTTACTATAGCTGTAAGTGGTTGATTTTTTAAAAAATAGTGAACTTATGTGATTGAATTCATGAGTGTTAATCAGAAAAGACTCCTACATTATAATGGAGCACATTACTTGTTAATCAAGTAGAAAATGCTTCTGCATGAGAGGCTGAGTGGACTGTACAGCTTGCTGAATATACATTGAATGAGATACAATCCTCAGAGCTAATAAAGAGAAGATGCTCTAGAATTCTGGCTTTCACTTCACTGGTAAGGCTTTTTGCATTTTAAACAATATTTTGCATAGTATGATGTATGGTTTTACCAGACTGGCTACAATACCTGTGGGATTACACACAACCCACAAAATGCGTGCCACAATGTCTGAGTGAGTCTAGGTCTCATGGTGCCGGTGTCACTGATGGATATGGTT
This sequence comes from Protopterus annectens, assembly GCF_019279795.1. Lineage (NCBI taxonomy): Eukaryota > Metazoa > Chordata > Ceratodontiformes > Protopteridae > Protopterus > Protopterus annectens. The sequence continues at coordinate 1,467,337,822 of NC_056732.1, read as the reverse complement.
TGAATATTCCTCGGGGATAGACACACACACACACACACACACACACACACACACACACACACACACACATGCATGCACGCATGCACACATGCACACACACACACACTTTTAGTGTGTGTGTGTGTGTGTGTGTGTGTGTGTGTGTGTGTGTGTGTGTGTGTGTGTGTGTGTGCGTGTGTGTGGTGCATGCTCCTGGATGTGTGTATGTGTCTATACATATACATATATATGGTTAGACTCACAGATTCTTTTCAGAGCACATTCACAAGTAGGGTATCAGCATTATACACTAGCTGAAAGATGACCTTTTTTTAAATGCAAATATATTTAGCAAACCAAGCGACAAAATTAAACAACAAATTTATTTACATAATGACCAAATGTTGGCTGCATAGAAAAGGATCACTTGTCAAAACTCTGGATTTTGCATACAACAATATAGAATACAATCAAGCAGAAAAAAATAACTTTATGAATCAAAGATAAATATGACTGTAAAATCTGTGGCTCTAAAACACTCAATATCAAAAGCTGCACATTGTTAGTTTGGCAGAGGTGTACTTTACCTAAAATGAATATAAATTACTGAGGATCTGCTGCTGATTACAAGAGTGTCCTGAGGATAACATTTTAAAATACATTTTCCTTTCCCAGTCCAGTACAGACTTGAACATCTGGGCAGCACTGATGGCTCCAGGTTTCCTTTATTACTGGGGCACAACAGGGGTACAGTAGATTTTAAGACATCTAAAGAAAAAAAAAGCATAATTCATCCGTAATCCATTGTTAAGCATAAAAGAAAATTTCTCTACATTTCCCTATGAAAAAACAATTAATCCCATAGTCTAAGAATGTATTTACATATTTTACATATTCAGGCAATATGAACAACACAGAGAATAGCTAAATTTGCTGTGTTCGAGAACTATGGTTTTAAAAAATCTAGTTGGTAGCTAACAATGCAGCATAAGTGAGAGAATGCTACAAAGACATCTGTGCCTAATTAAAAAAAAGGAACATAATTTCAATAATACAAATTCAAGAATAGCAAGCTGTACCCATTTTGCACTGATCAGATATGTGGATTTCATTTAAAACCTATTTCAAATTTTACAACAAAAACATTAACAGCCTTTTGACAAGCAAACAAAATATTTTTGCTTTGAAAACAAACATGGCGTGATCAACAGTAAACTTCTCTTCTTCAACTCACATTTGTTGAAAATTCATCTGGCAACTCATTAAACTGCAAGAGACCTGTTGGGATTTATAGTCAAAACAGTTACAATCAAGCAGTGATTAGCAGCTATGTGAAGGGTGCAGGAATTCAACATTTCTGGAATAGAATTCATTTGTTTGTTAACAGCCTGAGAAAAGCCCACTGGCTACAAGTGCGACTTTTTAGGAGCAGCTCAGGAGTTCTGTCTGATGAAGTGACTTAGTCAGAGTAACACAGAATACAAATGTAAGCTGAGGGAATCAAACCCTGTACTACAGCAAGCAGGTCATTAACAGCCCATAGCATTATGCATCTGTTGTATCCCAAACACAGTGTATTTCTTACCTGCATGCTTTCCAAAAAAAAAGAACAAGCTAAATTAAAAATGTATTCTTTAGAACACTGGCATTAAACTCATGGATTTCATACTGTCCAATTTATTCACAGCTATTTAATAAACAGAGTCAACTGTCAATAAAATAAGGAAACCAAGGAACATGCCCCAAGAACATGGGTCATATGATGATGCTCCTGTTTGCTACAACTGATTCCTTCCTTTACACCATAACTACTCTGGGATGACAAAAACAAGTATTTATACACATACAAAGATGTGACCATCAATTACAGGCTCTTATATGGTTGTGTACACCTCAGATACTGCTTCAAGAACTACTCATGCCAGAACACAAATGCCCAGAGATTCCTCGATTTTGTCAATGCAAATGCTTTGAAACAGCTAGTCGATACCCTCACAAGAGGTGATAACATTTTGGACTTAGTATTAACCAACATGAGTAACCACTGCAGCATTCCTGCAGTATCATCCTCCCTTGTAAGGTCAGACCATAAAGTGGTCAGTTCGAAGTCACCATCTCCCCCCAAACCCCCTCTAGCTAGGGTCAAACAAAAAAACTTTTCCAAAGCTGATTACAGCCTCTTGAGGGATGGTATAAACAGCTTCACAGCTCCTCCCCCTCTGTAGGAACTGGCACCAGTATCCAAAATTATACCAAATTACTAAACAAACATTTATATAAATGCATGGAATCAGAAATACCTGACAGGACTAAATCATTCTCCACAAGGAAGAGTAAACCTGTCTGGTGGGCATCTTCAATAAATAAACTCTATAACAAAAGAAAAATATTGCTGTCCAGGACCAAGAAGGAGCAGGTGCTTAACTGGAAGCAATTTCTCCTTAACCTAAACAAGCAAATAAGAGCACTAGTGAAATCCTACAAAGCAAACTTCGAGTCCAAATTAGCCACATCTGCTAGAGAAAATCATAAGGCCTTCTTCACATATGTCCATAATTTCAAAGGTAGCACCCAGATCTGTTCAGAACTGGTGGCCAAAGACACCACATATACAAATGCCGTAGATATAGCAAACTTGCTGGCTGATAGATTCAGCAAAAATTTCACCCCTTTGTCCCCCCGATCAGTAAACCAGGACATTCCCAATACCTGCCCCCTTCCCCTTATATCTAGGGATCAGGTCATCACTGCTCTTTCAAAGGCAAAAAATACAGCCTCCATGGGACCCGATAACATCCCAGGCTGCATCCTAGATTAACTCAGGCAGGAACTTGCAGCACCATTAGGCACCCTATTCAACCAAAGCCTGAGTACCAGCTTTGTCCGAGCTGAGTGGAGGACAGCCACTGTCATCCCTTTACACAAAGGTGGAGCACCACTGATCCAGGAAATTATAGACCCATTAGCCTCACTAGCCTGATCTGCAAGGCCATGGAACGGATAATCATAGGTTCATAAGTGTGTACTAGGCTAATGGCCCTGGAGCATTTACAAGCCTAGCCCATAGGATTACCCTGGCATTGTGCCACCCAATCTTAATTCCTAGTGCCTCTGTCGAGTAGAACCACTGGAGCGATCCCCGGCGTGAATTTTCTATTTCTCAACCACTCATCAAGATTTCTCTACTTGACATGTATGGGAAGTCTATTCCATAGCATGGGCAGTCTCTGGGTTATGAAACTGTCCCTCCAGCATGTTCTGTTGATTGTGGTAATGAGGCTGAAGTCACTGGAGCATGTGGTGCGGAGGGATTGGGATTTCTTGGGTAAATCTCACAAAACTGTGGCACATGAAAAATGAATTATTATCACACGTGTGGCCTTCAGTTTCTTAAGTATTACATTTATCACCACCCTTTCCAGTGACAGCACTGCAACAGTACTTGCTTCACTCATGCTCACTCCTATCGCACACACTATTTACTCTATAGGAAGTCTAACTCTGAATCAAACAAATACCTTTTAACAGATGGACAGCTCGAGTGTCTCACACTCCGAACTGCAAAATATAGTTCTGTTTCCAACACTGGAGAAATAAATTGCCCTCCATCTTCTTCATCCAATCAGCTGCAAGAAAAATGTCAAGGATTACTGAAGACACATGTATTAAGTGGTTGTACATGCATCCTTGGCTCAATTGACAGAGTGCTTGGTCTTTTTATCAAATACTCTTTATAACTTTTGTTTTCAGGGATACGATTACCTTCATCCTTGAGTTAAACTGCTTGAGAGGCAGCACATGCATATATATATATATATATATATATATATATATATATATATATATATATATATTTTTTTTTTTTTTTTTAATTTACTTAACATTTGTTTACTGGAAAAGTAGCGAAGGCCCGGGGAGAAATGCTCCAGATGCATGTCTTTGTAATGTGAGAGGAAATTGGAGCACCTGGAGGAAACCCACACTGATGCAGAAAGGACATAAAGACTCTGCACAGAAGGCACCTCAGCCGAGAATCGAATCGGAGAACCTCTTGCTGTGAGGCGACAATGCAAACGCTGCACCACTGTGCCATCTGTATATATATATATATATATATATACATATATATATATATATATATATATATATATATATATATATATATATATATATATCTATACTAAGAAATGAACTTTGTGACAATAACAGCATTCAAAAAAATAGTAAATCACACAACTCTTGTAGTACTTTAGCGCTTTCGTCTTATTTATTATCAAGACTTCTTCAGAAAGACATGTTTCATAACTATGAGCAACCATTTTCACTTCCTTTAAATACATTAGTTCTAGCAGGCCATTTAAATTAACAACAGTTCCTTTCCAATAGTAAAGTGTGAACAGGCAGGGTGCTGTGTGCATTTTCATTAACATTACAATTGAAGTGACATAAGGTAAATTGGTCAGACAGTAATAGCCTTGTGGTGCCATATGCATACTAAAAGGGATCGTGTGCAAAAAGGGATTGTGTGCAAAAAAGTGATTGTGTGCAAAAAGGGATCATGTGCAAAAGAAAAGGGATTGTGTGCAAAAAAGTGATTGTGTGCAAAAAGGGATTGTGTGCAAAAGCAAAAAAAAAAAATTATTAAAAATATGGGGGAACTGGGAAGGATGAGAGTCATGCTGTGATAATTCTAATATAAACAAATAACTTATGTGTCCCTGCCTCCAAAGGTAAGTAAAGAAGGGCACGGAGAAAGGTGGAGGAGTTAGGTAGAGAGTCCTACTATGCTTGGGTATCAGTGTGTGTGTAGAGAAATGTGTGGGTATGCTACCTGATAGGGGAGTGGGAGGAATGCGGTGTGGACTTGAGGGGGGGCTGTTAGCATAGCCAGCCTTAGGCATAGGCCAACTAGGCGGCCGCCTAGGGCGCTGCTCTAGCAGGGGCACTTTTCCAGTATTTATTTGCTGTAGGTAGACCAGGATGGGGGCACCAAGTGGTGCGGTGGGGGGCGCCGTGGAGAGCTTTTGCCTAGGGCACCAGTTGACCTGAGGCTGCTCCTGGCTGTTAGGGGGCCGCCCATGACAAGGAGTGTGGAGCATATGAATAATAGAGTATCCCAGAAGACTGTCAGTGAGAATGGTACTGCCCATGGGCTAGTTCGGATGGTATCACCCCTTGAATGGCTGCGTGAAAAGTGAGACCGGGGGGGGTTGTTGGTGAGGTCAGCAGGGGCTAGCCTGGTGACTGGGAGCATGTGTGTAGGGGGTAGGGGGGAGGCAAAAGTCAGAGAGAGAGAGGAAACACATTATATTCACTTGCACAGTTGTAAATACATAAACACATTAAATCCACTTGCACAATTCTTCAAACCTTCTTGCACAATTCTTCAAACCCTATCACATTTCAATCTCTATACCATTTAAGTGCACATTTAATGTTCAGTGTCTCGTTGAGACCTGGATAGACATCAGCTCTCAGTTCTATCTGCCATTTTAATTCCCAGACATGCAGGAATGTGTCCATGTCCCCTACAAATTCTGTTATTTTTTCCAGCGCTGTGAATTTGAATCCTGTGAAGTTTGGGCAAATAGCACTGTGTTTAGCCATGGCATTCAAACTGTCCTCTTTATGTATTGCTGCAGTGTGTTCTTTAATATGACTACTCACCTTTCTGTTTGTTTTGCCGATATAGAAATTCCCGCAGTGTTCGCACAAAGCACAGTAGACTAACTTTTTTGTGTTGCAGTCATAGTGGTCATGTAGACTGACAGTTCTGTTGCAGTGCGGGAAGGTGACGTTGTCTTTTCATATGTGTACACAGGCAACACACTTGCCGCAGTCAGACATTCCAGGTTCTGTCGATACTTCGCTCTGTGGGGATGGGCTTTTATTCCTCTCGAACACACCACCAAAAGAAGAGGTTCGTTTGAAATAGAAGTTTGGGGATGTCCCAAATAACTTTGTCAGACCTTTTTCTCCTTCCAAGATGTCCCAATTGCTGGTGAGGACCCCTCTGATTCCAAACATATCTGTGGAAATTGGAAGGGGGAAACGTGACACCCAGTCCTTTTTGTTCGGTCCGTTCTGTGCCCTTGCTGTGAATCCCTTTTCCAGGATTGGTGGGTACCTGGAGTGTCTGTGCTGTATGATCTCTTGGAACAAGTTGTCCACTAAATACTCTGGGTATTTTCTTTCTAAGAAAAAGTTTCTGAGGTATAAACCTTCCTTGATGAAAACCTCGTCCTTAAAAATGGGTCTGGATAACCGGATGAATTGTCCTTTTACAATATTCTTTTTCATGAAATGGGGATGCTGGCTGCTGAACTCTAGATAGTTATTCCAGAAAGTGGGCTTGCGGTAGATGTTGGAGTCAAACTGTCCACTTTCCTGGTCTATAGTGAGGTGGATATCCAGGAATTGAATGGTGGTTCCGATATGTCCTACCGTGAGGGTCAGGAAGTCCAGACTCTGGAAAAGGGTTTCCAGAAAATTGCTCAGAGAAAGTCTGTCCCCCTTCCAGACAAAAAAGATGTCATCAATATAATGCCAGTACATTATGGTGTTGTTAATCCCGGGCATTGATTCAACCTTATCCATTTCCCAGGCACTGAGGACTAAGTTCACATATACTGGGGCCATTTTAAACCCCATGGCTACTCCTTTCTATTGGTGGTAAATCTTCCCATTGAATTGAAAGAAGTTATTTCTTAATACTGCTTCTGTTAACCTGCATACAGTATTAATCTTAGTCCCACTTAGGTTGGAGTGCCTGTTCAGGTACTGTCTGGTGAGGGTCAGTCCTTTGGTGTGGGGGATGTTTGTGTAGAGTGCATCTACATCTAGGGTGACCAGTAAATATTCCCCTCCATCCAGCCTTAGTTTGGAGATGTCATTTAGAAAAGCCCAGGAGTCCTTGGTGTAGTATTTGCTGTTCTGTACAATGGGGTTAAGGATGTGGTCCAAGTATTGTGAAATCTTTTCTGTTTTTGTCCTTCGGTTTGATACCACGTGGCGGAAAGGTGGATTTTCAGGGTTCTTGTGAACCTTGGGGATTCCAAAAAAATTTCCAAGGCTGGATGTCATGACCTGCATGAAGCCTTTTTCATCTTGAGAGATCTCATCCCTGAGGTACAGTTCCAATAGTAGGTTGTCAATTTGTTTAAAGTTTTGTTGTACCTGGTTGATGTTGACCTTTTTGTAGAACTGGTTATCCATGAGGGATGCTTCAAGTGTTTGGATATATCTCTCCTTCTCCATCACTCCTATCCCGGATCCCTTGTCAGCCTTCATGATTCGTAGGAATTTGTCCTGACTCAGTTCCTTCCAAGCCTGTCTTTCTTCCCTGTTCAGGTTGTGCCACTTTGCTGAGGGCGTATCAGAAAGGAATTTCCTGATATCCCTTTTGCAGGTACTCGCAAAGAGGCTCAGTGTGTTGGAGAGTGCAGGAGTGTACAGGCTCTTCATGGTAATGGGTCTGTCGTTATCTTTCGAGCTTTCTTCATCTTCTTCCTCTTCATATTATTGTATATCTAATTTTAGTTGTAACTTTCTCAGTTAGCACTTGAGGTCCAGGATAACATCCGCCGTGTTGGCTTTCTGTGCCGAGATGAAAGAAAAGCCTTTCTTCAGTACCTTATGATGGCTTTCCGAGAAAACTTGTCTGGTGAGGTTAAAGATGTCAGCTACCCCTGCTAGAGACCTCAAGTCAGTGTTATCAGGTGCTGGTATCAGTGAATGGGGAGGGTGATCAGGATGGTCCATCCCAGTAATACTAGTACTGTATCCCGTTCCCTCTCCTTCTTCCCCTGTGGTTGTTGATCCCCCTCCTTCCCTCAATATTGTTGGTGTTGTGGTTCCAGTTTTGTTCATTACCCCTAGGTCTGAACCTGGTATAAGTCCTGGTTCTGGCTGTGAGTCCTGTTGAAGATAAAAAAACATTGTTGTTGCCACTTGTGTTATTGTTGGAAGACTGGTCGTTCATTGGTGGGGTCTGATAAACCCCTCCTTGATTGATCGCACTGTCCGGTGTCCTGCGGTTTGTGTTGTTGTTGTCCTCATTGTTGTCGTGGTGATCACGTTCACTGGTGTCTGGATCTCCCTGTGTTGGCTGATTCTGGAGAGGCATTTCTGGTCTTGGCTATCCCCTAGGAGGAGTATGTACCTTCATCTGGGAACTATTCCCAGCTAGTGGGCTGGATGTGATGAGGAGTCTATCCACCTCTGGTGTGTTGGGTCCATTTGTGGGTTCTTGTAAATCTGTCGTAGGCCTTAGTTCCGTTGTGGACAACGGATTGGTTGTGAGATATCTGTCTGGCCTTCTCCATGTGTCTAAGGAGCATGTGGACCTGATCGGGTATGCTTTTCCTTCCTCATATTATTTAATGTCCCTAAGCAATTTGCCTTTCTTGTGTTCAATCAGTGTCGCCACATGCCTAGTAATTTTGTGCGGTACATTGTCCCACATTTCCGCGAAGTCAATAAATGTGGGATCCTGCAGGATGCGTGTTTGCAGATCTTCTATTTGAGACTTGTAGGTGGCCATACTCTCAGTATTGCTTTGGATGAGGGCTTTGATAGCTGCTAGCCCAGAGTCATTATATATTTTGACCAGTTCTTTGTGAAGCTGAGAGTTTGGAGTGGTCCTGTTAGGAAATTTGTTACATCTGAGACCCTGTGGAACTATATCCAGCTCTAAACACCTTTCCAGATAGAAGTTGTCATGCTCCAGGTTTTTATAGGTTTTTATCAGTCTCTCGAATCTGGTAATCAGAGACTTGGTGCTCTGTGAGACCCCTCTGTTTTGACTGTACTCCATTTGTACTGTTGTATTCTGGACCGGGCAACGGAAGGGATTAATTTCCATCTGTGTGAGTATCAGGTCAAGAGCCTGTGTGGTCCTTATTTCTGTCTTAGTTCTGTTGTTAATTGTGGCCCTGGCTCCAGAGTGGTCTGGGGGTTCAGTATGGTCCCTGGTGATCCTTTCATTTGTAGGTGTTAAAGGTCTGCTGTTTAGGTCCTCGAAGAGATCCTGTGCCAAACGAATTCCTTCCGATAATTTTGTAAGAACTGTTGTTGGATCAATTGGTGTCCTGCTCCTGGTTGCTTCTGTCTTCAGTTGGCTACTAGAGCCTGAGTTGGGTGCTATGTTTCCTGCCATACTGTCACGTGGAGTAGAAGACTTACAACTAAAATTAACCGCACTCAAAAAAAATTGAAAGAAGAGAAAAAATTTTAACTAAGAAATGAATTTCGTGACAATAACAGCATTCAAAAGAAATAGTAAATCACACCAACAACCCTTGTAGTACCTTAGCGCTTTCATCTTATTTATTATCAAGACTTCTTCAGAAAGACATGTTTCATAACTATGAGCAACCATTTTCACTTCCTTTAAATACATTAGTTCCCTGAAAAGCCACCTTTCTGTCAAGTGGTATCGAACCGAAGGACAAAAACAGAAAAGATTTCACAATACATGGACCACATCTTTAACCCCATTGTACAGAACAGCAAATACTACACCAAGGACTCCTGGGCTTTTCTAAATGACATCTCCAAACTAAGGCTGGATGGAGGGGAATATTTACTGGTCACCCTAGATGTAAAAGCACTCTACACAAACATCCCCCACGCCAAAGGACTGACCCTAACCAGACAGTACCTGAACAGGCACTCCAACCTAAGCGGGACTAAGATTAATACTGTATGCAAGTTAACAGAAGCAGTATTAAGAAATAACTTCTTTCAATTCAACGGGAAGATTTACCACCAACAGAAAGGGGTAGCCATGGGGTCCAAAATGGCCCTGGCATATGCGAACTTAGTCCTCAGTGCCTGGGAAATGGATAAGGTTGAATCACTGCCCAGGTTCAACAACACCATAATGTACAGGCGTTATACTGATGACGTCTTTTTTGTCTGGAAGGGGGACAGACTTTCTGAGCAATTTTCTGGAAACCCTTTTCCAGAGTCTGGACTTCCTGACCCTCACAGTAGGACATATCGGAACCACCACTCAGTTCCTGGATATCCACCTCACTATAGACCAGGAAAGTGGACAGTTTGACTCCAACATTAACCGCAAGCCCACTTTCCGGAATAACTATCTAGAGGTCAGCAGCCAGCATCCCCATTTCATAAAAAAGAATATTGTAAAAGGACAATTCATCCAGTTATCCAGACTCATTTTTAGGGATGAGGTTTTCATCAAGGAAGGTTTTTACCTCAGAAACTTGTTCTTAGAAAGAAAATACCCAGAGTATTTAGTGGACAACCTGTTCCAAGAGATCATGCAACACAGACACTCCAGGTACCCACCAATCCTGGAAAAGGGATTCACAGCAAGTGCACAGAACGGACAAAACAAAAAGGACTGGGTGTCAAGCTTCCCCCTTCCAATTTCCACAGATATGTTTGGAATCAGAGGGGTCCTCACCAACAATTGGGACATCTTGGAAGGAGAAAAACATCTGATAAAGTTACTTGGGACATCCCAGAACTTCTGTTTCAAACGAACCTCTTCTTTTGGTGGTGTGTTCGAGAGGAATAAAAGTCCATCCCCACAGAGCAAAGTATCGACAGAACCTGGAATGTCTGACTGCGGCAAGTGTGTCGCCTGTGTACCCATACAAAAAGACAACAACGTCACCTTCCCACACTGCAACAGAACTGTCAGTCCACATGACCACTATGACTGCAACACAAAAAATGTAGTCTACTGTGCTTTCTGCGAACACTGCGGGAATTTCTATATCGGCAAAATGAACAGAAAGCTGAGTAGCCATATTAAAGAACACACTGCAGCAATACACAAACAGGACAGTTTGAATGCCTTGGCTAAACACAGTGCTATTTGCCCATACTTCACAGGATTCAAATTTACAGCGCTGGAAAAAATAACAGAATTTGTAGGGGACATGGACACATTCCTGCAAGTCTGGGAATTAAAATGGCAGATAGAACTGAGAGCTGATGTCTATCCAGGTCTCAATGAGACACTGAACATTAATGTGCACTTAAATGGTATAGAGACTGAAATATGATAGAGTTTGAAGAATTGTGCAAGAAGGTTTGAAGAATTGTGCAAGTGGATTTAATGTGTTTATGTATTTACAACTGTGCAAGTGAATATAATGTGTTTCCTCTCTCTCTCTCTCTGACTTTTGCCTCCCCCCCTACCCCCTACACACACGCTCCCAGTCACCAGGCTAGCCCCCACTGACCCCACCAACAATCCCCCTGGTCTCACTTTTCATGCAGCCATTCAAGGGGTGATACCATCCGAACCAGCCCATGGGCAGTATCATCTGCATTGACAGTCTTCTGGGATACTCTGTTATTCATATGCTCCACACTCTTTGTCATGGGCGGCCCCCTAATAGCCCCCCCTCAAGTCCACACTGCATTCCTCCCACTCCCCCATCAGGTGGCATACCCACACATTTCTCTACACACACACTGATACCCAAGCATAGTAGGACTCTCTACCTGACTCCTCCACCTTTCTCCGTGCCCTTCTTTACTTACCTTTGGAGGCAGGGACTCATAAGTTACGTGTTTATATTAGAATTATCACAGCATGACTCTCATCCTTCCCGGTTCCCCCATATTTTTAATAATTTTTTTTTTTTTTTTTTTGCTTTTGCACACAATCCCTTTTTGCACACAATCCCTTTTTGCACACGATCTCTATTAGTATGCACACAGCACCACAAGGCTATTACTGTCTGACCAATTTACCTTCTGTAACTTCAATTGTAATGTTAATGAAAATGTACACAGCACCCTGCCTGTTCACACTTTACTATTGGAAAGGAACTGTTGTTAATTTAAATGGCCTGCTAGAACTAATGTATTTAAAGGAAGTGAAAATGGTTGCTCATAGTTATGAAACATGTCTCTCTGAAGAAGTATTGATAATAAATAAGACGAAAGCGCTAAAGTACTACAAGAGTTGTTGGTGTGATTTACTATTTTTTGAATGCTGTTATTGTCACGAAGTTCATTTCTTAGTTAAAATTTCTTCTCTTAGTTCAATTTTTTTTTGAGTGCGGTTAATTTTGATATATATATATATATATATATATATATATATATATATATATATATATATATTTGAAATTACTTTAATATATTTTTAAATATATATATATATATATATATATATATATATATATATATATATATATATATATACACACACACACACACACACACACACACACACACACACACACACACACACACACACAAGTGTATGCTTACTGCTTTTCTTTAAAGGTAGAATGCTTAGTGCCTCACTATGTAACTGGTTTACACCGAATTATTGCCTGTAAGTGGAATTCTGTGTAAGTTTGACTTCTATGAGATAGTTATCCTTTATGTTCACTCTGCAGACCAAATAAGGGTATGAGACCCAAGCAATGCAAATCTGGATTGAAATAATAAAATAGTTGAAATAATCCAAGGTAAATGTAGAATGAATAAAAGCTTTATTTTAAAGACTATAGTAACCCTTTGTCAAAATATTTTAAAAGCAAATAATAAAGTAAGGAAAACTGAACAGTTCCAGAATAAAGTAAGTTTCCCTTATGTAAATTAAAGCCTGTACCTTTACTGACAGAAAAAAAAGTTATGAAGTGCAGAAATAAGGCCCACACTGCAGTGTGTGAAACAAACTACTACATTACTTTTAGGTCATACATACTAAGTGACACTGAGTGACACCGCAGCTTTAGGAGACTTCTGACTGCAGCTATTAGAAAATTATTTATTCCAAATCACATAAATATGTCACATCTGGACTAAACAGCATGTAGAAAATGGAACGGATTAATCACACTTCAGTACAGAAAGAAAAGATAACCTCATTATATCAGGGCTGCATATGTATAGTGAAGTTACTGCTTATGAATTTCACACTACCATGCAGAAAGCAGGCATCACAAAATTGCACTGAAGAATTACTAACAGCTTTGAAAACTATAGCAACCTTTCTGATGCCAAACAAACCAAACCCAAAATGAATTTTACCTCTTATCAACCAACAAACTTTAAAACCTGTTAGAAACCTTCTGCAGCAATAGAAATGACAGCTAGAAATAAAGCTCATCTCTAATCAAATAACAGTTTTAATTCCTGTTACACACCTCTGCCATACTGTTTTTTTAGCCAGTATTACAAAATGGCAGTTAGATCTCTTCATGTATTAAAAAGAATTATGACTGGGTCTCCCACCAAAAAAAATAAGTTATGTACTCACCATAACATTCCATGTCTGTTGTCCGTCTCGCCAGTCATTCCCATCATTGACCTCATTAACAAATACATTGGCAACCTCCAATTGATCCCACACAGCTTGGCTTCATCAATGGGAGGTCATGTCTGTTAAATTTGGTCGGCTTTTTTGAGACAGTCACTAAAGCCATGGATGAGGGGAAGACAGTGCACACCACCTACCTTGACCTAGCCAAAGCCTTCGACACTATTCCCCACTCAGGGGTAATAGATAAACTTTCTCAACTAGGCATCAATCCATATGTTACTAGATGGGTAGCTAACTAGCCCACTGATAGAACCCACCTAGTCAAAATAGGTGAAGCCACCTCAAGCAGTAGACCCGTATCGAGTGACGTACCCCAGGGTTCATTCTTGGGGCCTCTGTTATTTGGAATATACTTTTCTGAGGTGCTGGCCAAAACCAGTGGGCTATGGCTGACCAAGATTGCAGATGGCTGCAAGCTGGACACTGTCATCAATTCCCCCAGTGACGTGGACATCCTCCAAGACGGTCTCACTCAAACAAAGTGTCTCTTTAAATTCGTGGGCTACCTAAATTATCTGGTATATATCACTAAGTCAGGTGTTTTTTTTATGTCAAGGGCTTCATATGCGAATGCATAACAGTTGCCTGAGCCTTTGTACCTGTGTAAATAGTGTAACGTGCTGTTACTCTTAAACCCAATACCCCTCCTGCCTGGGTGATAATTTATTATTTCAGTTACTTTTTACAGCACTTCTCTTGCATTCCCCTTTTGGAGACCTTAACGTAATAATTGTTTTGTCTCCATCTTTTCATTTAGTGACCACTGTCCCTGCGAACAGGTTCTATCTCAGACCCCCACTTGCTGAATCCTTGGCCATTGGCCGCATCTGCAATGAAGAAACCAGCCACAAGGACTCAAGGGCTTTAAACAGAAAATAAGTTACTGTAGGAGTCTAGCTACATTTCCCTCTTAGCCTGCTACTGTAGAAAGTACCTGGTCTAAAGCAAAAATAACTGGCTCTATCCACAGCTAAGGACGGCAGCTGCACCCCCACCCCCATCTGCTGCAAATACATTCCCCAGTTAACTTTTTCTTTTTAGTTATCAGTAAACAAGATAAAGCTCTAGGCGAAAAAAGTAACCCAGTAGATACACTGGAATTGCCCACTTGTAAAATAGAGACAAAAAGGTACTTAAACTGACACTTTTTGTCTGCTTCAAACTAGGTATCTACACAGAAAGGACACAGCTGACATCAGGTCTATAGATTATTTTTTCCCTACTAAATTCTAATAACTCCTAACAATTTGGCTACTTAGACACTTACCCTGCAATCTTTAGCCTGGGGGGGGGGTTCTAGCCCGCTCCGTTCGCTACACTCACTCTGCTCCCCTCCCTGCCCCTTATTCCCACCTGCCCCGTACCTCTGCATTTATTCTTAGCCTTAACCCCACCCCTAATTGCCAGCAATTAGGCTACACTACTACTCACCCCCTCGCCCTACATCCAACAGAATCATGCTACTACCTAATATATTAACAATCCTAACCTGCGTAGTTCTAGCTCACATTACATCCTACCAAGTCTCCACAGGCACATGCCCCAACAACTTCTAGTGTACTCTCTCAACACCCTCCCTCAAACATTTACACTATAACTACACAACCCCTGCCACCAAACCCATCCTCCCAATACACACACTCCATTACCAAACACCTAATGCACTCAAAAATAAAATATCCCTAAGATACCATAAGCAATTTACTATGTATATAAAACATATCCTAAATGCCCTCTATAAACTAGCCCTTGCTGGAGACATCCATCCAAACCCTGGTCCTCCCAAATCCAACCCAACCACAAACCCTAGTCCAAGCAACCCCCCCACCCCACAACTCAACTCCTAGCCAACAAGAAAACAACAGACCTACTTATAATATCCCTAAACATCAGAAACATATGCAATAAAATCCAAGAACTACACGCCAGCATAAGCATATATTCCCGAGATATTCTCTTCGTAACTGAAACCTGGCTCAAACCTCACAACAAAAGTGAGGAAATACTTCCACTTGAATGCAACATCCTTCTCATAGACAGATTGTCCAAAAAAGGAGGTGGTGTAGCATTGATATTTAAATACCACCTCAATATTCAACTCCTGAACTCATGTGCCCCTCACCACAACAATGAAAAAATCATTTATGCCAATCTCAAACTAAACCCAAACAAAACAATCAACATCATAGGATGCTATTTCCCACCAGGGCAAAATATTACACCCCTAGAAAATCTCCTGAGCTGGGCTACTCTATCTCTACTCCAGGAAACCACCATTCTCGGTTACTTTAACATCAACTGGCTATCCTGTAATAACACTCTCCCAATCATTCACCTTAATCTCCATGGGTTCACTCAACTCCTTCAATACCCTACCCGAATCAACAAGAACCCTAACAATCATACCTTACTTGACTGGATCCTAGTCAACAAAGCCCTTCACTCTAACCTAGCAGGCTGCTTACTTGACAGTCTTAGTGACCACTCCCCCACTTTCCTAATTCGGCACCACACAAACAGGCAGAAGCCCATTATCCACAGGCAAATACGTAACAAGTCCAACTTCAACTACAACTCCTTCATCTCCTCCCTGCAAAAAAATAACTGGTGACCACTAAAATACCTCAACCTAGATAGTCCACTTCTTCAACAGTACCTTCCTCTCCATCCTAAACACCCATGCTCCTGTAAGAAATGCCAAAGTCAGATCCAGGCATGCCCCATGGTTACAAAAGACCACCAGAACCCTAAAGAAATCCAGAGATAAGACCTGGGAGCACTGGCGACTAACAAAAAATAACTCAGATAGGCAATCATTCCTTGAACTGCACAATAAAGCCAAAAAGTGTATAAAATTAGACAAATCCCTCTACTATAAATCCACTCTAAACTCTACCAACCACAACCCTAAGCAATTTTGGTCCACTATTAACACTATCCTCCACCCAGGGAAGGTTGATACCCCCAGCCATCCATTCCCCCCCTCCTAAAGCAGTATTGCTGAATCCTTCAACAAAAACTTCACTGAAACTATAACATCTCTAAACAAACAACACTTCCCTACAACAGCCCCCCAACTCCTAACCCTAAACCCTCCACTCCTCTTTTCTTCTTCACCTCAGTACCTACCTCTAACATAAAAAGACTATTGTCAAAACACCAAACTCGCAGCTGACAACCTCCCCTCTGAATACTTGAAAATTGCAGCTGATACACTAGCCTACACAATTTCAATTCTAATCAACCATTCCCTAACAGAAGGCTATGTTCCCTCAATATGGAAAATATCCCATATCATTCCCCTCTACAAAGGCAGCCCCTCCACTGACCTCTCCAATTACCGCCCCATTGCTATCCTCTCCCCTCTCTCCAAGACACTTGAAAAATGTATCAACACCCAGGTCTCCAACTACCTCCTAGCTAATAATCTCCTCTCCAAAACCCAACATGGTTTCAGGCCATATCACAGCACTACCTCCACTCTGCTCTCCTTCACCAACACTATACTTCATCACAAAAACAATGGCCTCTTCTCTACTGCTGTATTTCTAGATCTCTCAAAGGCCTTTGACATGGTATCTCATGAGCTACTACTCTCTACTCTCCCCAACCTCTCCTTCTCACAATCAGCCTGCAACTGGTTCCACAGCTATCTACATGGATGCCAGCAATCAGTAATCTGGGATGATAACATATCACCTTGCCTCCCAGTTACTCTCAGAGTTCCCCAAGGGTCTATCCTTGGCCCTCTGCTATTCTCACTTTTCACTAACAACCTACATACTGCCACCACACAAGCATTTCTTATACATTATTCAGATGACTCTACTCTCATCTGCTCTGCCCCCACTCTACCAGAACTATAACAAATCACACAGGAATCATTCTCTTCTGTAGAAACCTGGCTATCCAATGCTCAGCTCCTACTCAACCCAAATAATACAAAACTTCTCCTGTTCCAACCTTCCAAAGCCACCCAAAACACCCACCACTTCAACATTCTTGCCAAAGACAATACCATCATCTCTCCATCAGAACACACAAAATTACTTGGTGTGGAAATAGACAACAAACTTAGATTTGACACCCACATATCTCTCACAATAAAAAAAGTTCACAAGAAACTTGGTGCATTATATAGAAGCTGGCAATTCCTAACCAAGACGGCTAGAATCTCCATAGCCAATTCCCAGCTAATCTCCACCCTACTCTATGCATCCCCCATACTTACCAACCTTAGACAGACAGACCTACACAAGCTGGATGTTTGTTACAACAAAATTGCTAAATTTGCCATTTGAACCTCCTACCACAGCCATCATTGTATCTCCCTTAAAGAACTAAACTGGCTAGAACTCCCACAACTCTTTCACTTTAATCAACTCACCCTCACTCATAAACTTATTACCACCCCCTTAACATCCCTTCCCTTCAAACCTTCTCCAACCCTATCACCCCACTAGGCCCCTAAGATCAAGCAATAAAAATCAACTCACTGTTATCAAACCCACAGACTCAGCAGGGTAAGCCATATTTTCATGTACCATATCTAAACTTTGGAACAATCTTCCACCCTCTATAACTACTCTACCTTCCAGCAGCCTTTTCAAGACTGCGCTCAAATTCTACTTACATTTGCACTGGCTCTGTCCTTGTTCTAATCCAGACTAACACCCCCACCCTTACCCCCCCCACACCTAGACTCTTAACCCAACTATACTACCGCCACTACTAACCACAGTCAGGAATAGCTAGTTGTCTTTACATACTTTAACATCTTGTCTGACAACTTTGTTACTAATATTATAAAAGACAAGAAACTATCTTAACTTGCAACATTTACTGTATATACTGTTGATAATCAATATCTTGTTATTGTATTAAAGCCAACAACCTGTATTGTTGTTTACTATTGCTGCAACTTTGTATCTCTATTTATCATGTACATGATATGGAGCTTTTCTCCCTGGGCATCCGCTGAAAAAGGACCTGTGTCCAGTCAGAATTTCCTGGAAAACAAATGCAAATAAAATAAATAATAATAATAAATAAAATTATTAAATGACTGGTGCCAGAAACATGGCCTCAAGCTGAATACAAAAAAATGCATCATCATCTCCTTTGGGGAGAGTGATGTCCCCACAAATTATCACATGAATAACAACATCCTAAGCATGCAGTCAGTCATGAGGGATTTGGGCACTCAGATTAATAGCAACCTTTTGATCACCATGTTTCTTCCATTGTACGGAAAGCTTTTTACATGGCCCACCTCATAAGTAAGGGTATCTCATCCAGGGACAAGGAGGTCATAACATCCCTGTATTCTTCCCTTATAAGGCCCATTATTGAGTACAATGCCTCATTCAGCATGTGTACCTCGCAAAGCACTTGCAGCAGCTAGAGTGATCACAGGGGTTCCTCACCAGGAGAATCCAGGGCCTCAAAAGTCTGCCATACACAGATAGGCTAAAAGCCCTATTCCCTCTACTCTGTTTCATATTGACTCCTCAGCAGTGACCTCTGTCTGGCATACAAGGCAATCTCAGACCCTGCCTTGATGGGACTGCTGCATATCCACAAGTCAAGCTACCACTTGAATAACCCACACACGTGGCCTCAGCCTGATCTGTGACATCAATAGGACTTGTTGGCAGGACAGATTTGTGTCCCAGAGACTCTCCCATCTGTGGAATAGACTCCCTCTCCACATCAAGCAGAGTACCTCTTTACCCCTTTTTTAAACACAACCTGGATAACTGGATGGGAAATAAATAATACATCCCTTGGATTCCACCCATGTCCCTGCTGGACAGGGGCATTGGGTGCTGATTTGTCCATACATGAGCTAAACTTTTGGCTAGGTTTCTAAGAGCCTCAGGGCCAATACCCTAGTTACTTCCTATGATCCTATGATAAAATGAATGAATACATTTATAAATAATGATCCAGAAAAATGTCACAGCTCTCTGCTATCAGGGCTATACAGAGCAACTCCCTTCTGTCATCTCATCATCTTAGTTCAACTATCAGAAACAAAGACCCAAAATCAGCAACAGATTTTAAATATTTCTCTTGTATACTAGGAAAGCTGATAGCATATCAAGCCTTGCATTTCCAAGTATTTTCTGAAGTCTGAAATCTGCATGTGTATTTGTTCACCAGGAACACCTGCTAAGTCATCATCATCATCATCAGCCCCCTTTTTCCTATTTTCTACATGGGGTCGGGGAATCATGTTAACTGTCACCATCTCTCTTGATTCAGTGCCACACTCCTGCCTTCTTCGACACTCATGCCTGACTGTCGCAGATCTTTCACACAATCCATCCACCTCTTCGCTGGATGTCCTCGTTTCCTCTTGCCTTCTTCCTGTGTGTCCCAAATCTTCAGCAGATTGTCTTCTGCTTTTCTGCATGTGTCCAAACCACCATAATCTGTTCTCTTTGATTTTTTTCTGCAATTGGAGCTACTTTGACTTCTGTACTTATGTCCTCATTTCTTCATCTGTCCCACAGAATGCATGCTACCACCCTTCTCAGGCACTTCATGTCCATCAGCTCTAGTTTCTTTATCTGCTCTACCTTTACTGCCCAGGTTTCTGTACCTTACAGTAGTACTGGTAGCACAATTGTCTTGTACACCTTACTTTTCAGCTTCTTTGGCATTCTTCTGTCATAGACTACACCTGACACTCTATGACAATTGATTGCAACCCCTCTGATTCTAGTTAGGACCTCTTCATTCAGACTTCTCTTCTCCTCAACCACCCCTTCCGGATACTTGAACCTATTTACTTGTTCCACTTTTTTCTCTTCTATCTTAATTCTCAGCTTCTTCTGATTTGCCCAGTTTGCTGCCATTACCACTGTCTTATCTGTGCTTAGTTTCATCCCATGTGCCTTCAGTTTTGCACCCCATTGATCTATACAGTAACTTTATTGATCTGTCCCCTCCAATGTGTTTGTTAATGTAGTCCATCACCAGTATGAAGAGCAGTGGGCTCAGAGCTGATCCCTGGTGTACACCCACTCCCACTCCCACTGGGAACCCCTCTGTGAGGCCGAACACTGCTCGTACTTGAGTCATTGGGTCCTTGTACATAGCCTGCACTAATTCTTCAAACCACTGCAGTACTGCCAAGATCAGCTTTTTTGGGACCTTGCCATATACTTTCTCCAAGTCTAGGAATGCCCAGTTGGAGTCTTTCCTCATCTGTAGCTTCTTCACAATTATCTGCCTCACTGCAGATATTGGGACAGTTGTACTGCATCTTTATCTGAATTCAAATTACTCATCTCTCATCTTACAATCTACTACTCTGTGCATCCATTTATCAATCAGCCTCTCCAGAACTTTCAGACAATGGGATAGGAGTTTGATGCCTCTGTACTGCCCACAGTTGTGGATGTCCCCTTTGTTCTTGTACACTGGCACAAGTATGCTTATCCTCCAGTCATCCAGTATATGCTTTTCTCTCCACACTTCTATGAGTACCCTCAGGAGCCATTTCTCCCCTATCTCACCCAGCATCTTTATCATATCTGCTGTGACCTCATCTGAGCCTGCTGCTTTCCCTGACTTCATTTTCCTTAGTGCTGTTCTTACTTCTTCTAGGGTGGGCTCCTCTTCTTCTCTCACTGTAGGCTGTTTCTGAGGCAGTACAGCTTCTGTGGGGTTTTTTTCATTCAGAAGCTGCTGGAAATACTCCCTCCATCTGCCTTTGATGTCCTATGGATTGGTGAGCATGTTGTTTGTTGCTGGTATCCCTTATGAAGGGTGCCTGACTATCTTCTTTATCTTTCTGTCTTTGCCTTACAACCTGATATAGTTTCTTTGTGCCACCTACTGAGTCAGTTTTCAGAAGCCGGTAGGGGACCAGTTGGTATTAAGGTTAAGGTCTTTGCCTCCCATGCACAAGGGACAAGATTTGATCCTGACCTCCAACCAATGCCTGTTTCGAATTTGTATGTTCTCCCTGTGTCTCTGTGGGGTTCCTCCCACCTCTGAAAAGCATGCTAGTGTTTCCATCTCAAACTGACCAATGAATGGAGCTGTAGGCAACAGCACAGACTGTATATGGTGCCCTATAGGAGGAAGAGCTGAACACTGGCTGAGTGACCTGATGAAAGTCACATAGCAGTTAAATGGAGCTGAAATAATTCGAACACTATACTTTGGACTATGGGAAGCAGTTTAACAACTCAGAGTCTTAAGAGACAGACAACTCTAATTCACTTAACAAGTTAACAGAACAACATGTGTTACATGGACATGCATTTGCTGTCTAATAAGAACTATGAACATCTACTGGCTGGTATGACTGACTGACTGTAATCCTCTGTGATTTACCAAATAAAACAAACTTGTTTATTTATTGACAAGGTAATCCAACTGGACAAATTGTCTGTTTTCAGGGGTGACATGAGAGTATTCTATTGTTAAATGAGTTACTGATATTCAATCAGTAAACTAAAGAAGGTAGAAGAAATCAGACCATGTACTATGGGTGCAGAGCTCTAGTCCAATGCACTAACCACCAGACCAGTTAATGAAGACCAGGACATAAATATAAGACAAAAATAGAGGCAGCCTGCAAAGTCAGAGGCAGACAATAGACAAAATACTCTAATTCACTTGAAAAGTTAACAGAACAGCAACTTTTGTGGCCGCATGCATTTTCTCAACAACAAAACCTGTAAAACTCTCATGACTGGCATTACTGACTGACTGTAATCCACAATGATTTGTTAAAAATACAGTTACTGAAGTTCTGTCTGCACAAAGAATTGAGGCTCTAAAATCTTAGTGAGCTGCAGCCTGTACTCAAGGGAACAGGGTTTGATTCTACCTACCTACTTTGTGACTTTGAGCATGTCACTTAACCAGACAGTGGTCTTGGGTTACCCCTTTATCGGATTAACAAGAAATTCTGATTAATAAGCACTAAAGAACTGGTGGGGCGGCCACGGTGGTGCAGCGGTTAGCGTTGCCGCCTCACAGCAAGAGGTTCTCCGGTTTGATCCTCGGCTGGGGTGCCTTCTGTGCAGTCTGCATGTCCTCCCTCTGGTTGTGTGGGTTTCCTCTGGGTGATCTGGTTTCCTCCCACATCCCAAAGACATGTTGTAGGTGGATTGGATATTCTAAATTGGCCCTAGGCATGAGTGTGTGCATGTGTGTGCCTTCTGTGCAAGGTTGGGCGCTGGGCTGGCAATTCAACACTGCAAAACTCCACTGTCAATCATGAGCAGACAGGTGATCCACTGTGGCAACCACTAACTGGGAAAAAGCAGAAAGAAGAAGAAGCACTAAAGAACCGGTGTCATTGATATCCCCTCAGCTGTGCTAGTATTCCTTTACCTGGCCGTCTTTCCTCATTTCCTATAAATAATGTTCAAATTTCTGAATGTACATACTATTTTGATCTTTACATTTATAATGTTCACAGAGGTATTGACTGAAAGTTTTTATTTAAAAATTTAACAAAAATAACATTGAGGGCCATTTGCCCAACAAAACAAAAAGCCCTCACACTGAACACAGACTCAGTATGCGCGATAGTAAACTGCTGTTCCCTTGGAGTTCACATGTAAACTGCACCTGACAACTATTAAACTGAGAGACTTAGTTTTCTATTTAATTTCCTGCTTGCCTGGACCATGTGATGTACAAGTGCATATGCCATATTCAGCCGCCGGAGATATCAGGTAATTACAAATTCTGAATGGCCAGAAAATCCCCAGTTCTGAAGGGGAATCAAACAGCATCCTAACCTAAGAAACACTTAAAATAATCAAAGTGAACTATTGCATTCTAGTCATTTTTACCATGCTAAATTATTAATGAAGAAAGTTAATTTAAGTAATTTTCTTGAACTTTTAATGAATTAGAATTTGTTTAGCATTTGATTTTGATCACATATTCTCAAATATTTCGCCTCACAGTAAGACGCTGTCTGGTTCGATTCTCAGCTAGAGCGTCTTCTGCATGGAGACTTGCATGAATGGGCGTACCTTCGTTGAAGGTTGTGTGTCAGGGCTGGTAACTTGGCATGTAAAAATCAACTACCAATCATTAGCAGACCGGAGTTCCACTGTGGCGACACCTAACCGGGAAAAGCCGAAAGACACAACAACAACAATTTTCAAATATTTACCACAAATGCTTCTCACAGCAATACAAACTGTTAAATGTTGAAAAATTACTCTAGAAACTCTTATCAATAATGAGAGGTTAAAAAAGGAGAATTCATGCTACTCCAAAATGATGCTCTGTAATGTAGTGCTGGTGACCTTTTTACCAAACTTGAACAAACTATACCAGCACTGTAATTTCCTATGGGTATTGGTCCATGGCCCTCAGACTATAAGGTCCTATAATTTTTGCAGATGATGTTCACTTGATTCACTCCACAGAAAGGATGAAAAACTGCCATGGACATACATGCTTACAGGAAGTGCACTACTTTTTGACAAAACCTTAAATATCTATGAGAAAGAAAGGTGCATATCTGGAATACAGAGGTTAAACTCCCAGTATCAGCCCCACCCTGTGAGCAAACACATATACTAACCACTATATAGTCAAGTGTTCTGAAGACTATACTCATACTAAAGCCTCATCTGTGTCTTAAGAAACCACAAACTGAGTAAAATCAGAACCTTAGTTCAGGCATAACATATTGCACTGACCACCTGCTGACTTACCAGTGTCTTACCAGTGTAAAGTATGCATAGTCACCATGCCATCATAGTGGGGAAAGTTCAAAATAAGAAGACAGTGGGGAAAGTTCCTAATAAGAAAATATTTGGGGTAAAAATCACTAATCCAAACAAAAAAGCCTTTAAGGCAGAGAATGACCTAGTATCCCCTAAAGATTCTGGACAGGCTTTGGCTTCCCTGTAACTCCAGTTTGGATTAATTAGTAATGGCAAATGAATGAATGATTAATTATTGCTAAAAGGAGTTAGCAATATAATAAACCTTGCTTTCTGACCCAACTTTAACTATCAAACACCATACAGATATCGGAAGATAAAATGCTTTCACCCTGCTAATGCAATGCATTAATCCCAAATGCTGAGTGAACCTTATAACAAATGTATCTATTCAACATGATGAATGCGACACTAAAGAAGATGTGTGTTAATACAGGGTATCCAGGTAAAGCATCTAACAGAAGCTGCATTGAATGAAAAGTACAGCAAAGGGTTATTAAGTTATGCCATGAACTGTTAGAAATGTTATGAGGTGTATCTTTTGGCTTCGCCTCTGTCTTATGGACTGAGACATTTAAAAACATGATTCTCGATGGTTACCTGTGACACAGAAATGTTAAATAAGATACAACATAAGTGCCTAAAATTCTAAGACAGAGCTTGCCATCTAGCAGAAGACAGCAGATGCATGTTTCTCAGCTGTCCCTGATTTTGCCTCATATTTTTGCCCTTTGCCTCTTAAAATGTTTGATTTATTTATTTATTTTTGGTAAATAACTAAAGATTTCAGTAAGTTAATAATGCCAGACATCACTTTTATACGTCTTTCCCTTCTAACAATGCATGCTGATGCAAAACCTGTTGCCCTGTTTACTTTCTAGAAGAATTACAGTAATATTTAAAACTTGTCCCTGATTTTGGGCATTTGTCCCTGATTCTTGGGCAAAAAAGTTAAGAGGTAATTGAGAAGCCACAAGAACCGTTGTGAAATTTGTCACTTCTACTGTTTCAGTCAGGTAGTAACAGTTACTGAGTCACAATTATGGCTATCAAGTTCCATGACTGTGCATTAATACAGTACATTAATTAAAAAAAATGATGTCTCCAAATCCCCTTCAGTCCCATTCAACACAATTTACCACATGCTACCTGTCTGACCTGCCATGAACTACAAACACGAATCAAGCTACAATGCTGTGGCCAATATACAGATATGCTACCATTGTCAAGTCTATTTACTTTTAAATGAAGCAATGAAATTGGTCAAGTTGACGCATCAAACATTTGGGTTGATTAAACCAGGTAGTGAGATGAGACTGACTTATGCCTTTTGGCTACAGAGAGCAGTACCTCTCCATTTCCAAGAAACAGTTTGTAGGGTCTGTTGTGCAATCACAGATAATGAAGGGATGTTTTTGCGTCTTCTGTAATAGTGCTGTGGAGATGATGAAGAGTTTTTTTTTTGTAAAGAAAAAAGAAAAAAAAACGGAATTTGCTGCTGCTTGCTACCTGCAGTGCTTCTATATGTGGAAATACAAAGGTCCGAGCATGCTGATTAGTGTTTCACTGTAGGTTAGCCAGATTCCAGATGTAACAGAAGTGGTAATTTATGAGTAATTGTGATGATGGAGGGAACTAGGGGATACTCTTATGTTTCTTTTTTTTTTTTAATTCTTTTGCTGTACTGATACAGAGTGTCCATGAATGTGAAACAGCATTGTGTACATAAAATATTTTTTGAAATTAACTGAACACGCACAAATGCAGTAGTAAAGGTGATTTCCCCAAACAGACCCAGCTTTTCTTTGCAAAAAAAAAAACAAAACAAAAACGCATTCTACTGCTTGCCACCAAAAGCTCAAGCCAATGAAAATGCAGAGGTGAAAAGCTTGTAGCCAAGTATACTTGGTTGTTGTTTGCTGATGACTCCAGCATTGTGGCTAAATAAAACAGAGACCCCTTTTATTTTTATTATGTCAGGGACTGGCGTATTCACACTGGGGCATGTGCCCTGGTTTAGGACCACCCTTGCTTGGCATCTCACCACAGCTCTCTTACCAAAAACAGAGGCTGTAGAACTTTTCACTGCCTGCATGAAGAACCCCATAGACCCACTTACATTATCCACACATCCTGTCAAGCAGAGCTGTAGTGAATAACATTCAATGATGTAGAGTTACTTCCAGTTACTTCCATTTTGCAGAGTCCTTATTTAGAATTATAGTATGGAATACGCGTTGAGCACTTTCCTCTACCAGACTGTGTCAGCATTCAGGTCACTACTATTCCCTTCTACCAATCAAATGAAGTGATAGAAAAACAAAAGGATTAGTGCCATCAGTGTTTAATGCTGCATCTCATGAATGTTGCACTAGCGCTGTTTTGCAGCTCCCTGTACTACATGTACCCACTGCATAGGCTACCAACAGTCAATGATTGATTAGCAAGTCAACACCTGCAACAAATAATGCCTGCACAAGACCTTTACAATAAAGCCAGTAAAACAATTTGATGACTGCAGGAAAAAGTACAGTTGTGTAAAATCTTACAATAATGGTAGATGTCCTTGCCTTCACTGCCACTGTATTCTTAACATATATGGGATTCCCTGCCATGGAAGCCTGACATCCAGCCAGTCTACCAAAGACTCCTGTTGCTTTCAAGGTATGCAGAACGTCATCCAATTGCTCCTTGCATAGGGTAGGGAATAAAGGTGATGCTCATGCCTAGCATAGTCAGAACTGATTGCCCCAGTAGGAACACCAGTCCAAGGAACCCAAGAGGTAACCTTTACATCCAGGAAGGCAAATGACTAAGGGGAAGGAGGGAGGGAGGGAGGGAATATTTCAGCAGTGAAGGTAAGGACATCTACAATTATGTTAAGATTTTACACAACTGTACTATGTCCTTACATTAACTGCTGCAGTATTCTTAACATATGGGAGAGTGCCAAAGCTCAAGAGGAAACTAAGGAGAGGGAAGGAGAAGAAGAGCCCCTAAGAAGCCATGAAGAATGGCACTAGCAAAACCAGCCATAGCTTGAGATACCATCCAACTTGTAGTGCTTGGTAAAGGTATGCAGAGAAGTCCAGGTAGCTGCTTCAAAAACAGAATTAGTATCTAAGCCTATAAAAAAGCATCAGAAAAAGCCACAGCTCTAGTAGAATGAGCCTTGACTGAAGATGGAAGGCTCTTGCCATGAAAAGTGTAACAAAAAGAAATAGCCTTAGAAATCCAAGAAGAAATAGTTTGCTTGGATACAGTAAGTCCCAAAGATGTAAGATGAAAACAAGCAAATAACTGATCAGATTTTCTAACAGCCTTAGTCTTATCCCAATAAACCCTGAGTTGCCTATACACATCCAAAGTATGCAGCATCCTCTCACTGTCAGTTTGCGTTGAGGGGAAAAAGTAAGCAGATTAATAGACTGATTAAGTGATAGCTCATTAACCACCTTAGGCATAAAAGGGTTAGTGAGCAAGGACACTCTGTCCTCATGAAAGATCAGAAAAGGAGAATAAACCATAAGGGGCTATAACTCAGACATCTGTCTGGCAGAAATAAGAGCTAACAAAAGAATAGTCTTCTAAGAACAATGTTGCAAGGAAGCTGAAGCAGCAGGCTCAAAAGAAGCCTGAATCAACTTCTCCAAAACAAAATTAAGATCCCAGAGAGGAGGAACAGACTTCCTGGAAGGTCTAGTATGAAGGAAGCCTTTAAAAAATAGTTTCAGCTCAAATCTAGAAGCTAAAGGAGGAGAAAAAGGCAGACAAGCACAGATAACTGATAAGTGGGCCTTCATAGAAGAATAGGCCAAACCAACATTGAGAAACTCGCACAAATAAGAAAGAATCAAGAGACACCAAATAGAAAACCTCTTCTATTTGGATAAGTAGGATTTCCTAGAAGTTGGTTTCCTGGCCTCCTGCAGGACTTGCAACATGTCCTCAGAAAAAAGGTGTCTATGAGGAATAAAAATCTTATCACCCATAGTGTCAGTTGAAGTGTGGACAGGTGGGAATGGATGAGAGATCCCTTGTCTTATGAAAGTAGATCCACTGTGTGTGGTAGCTTGTGATGATTACCCTGACTAAATGCAGAAGAGGAGGGAACCGATGTTGTCATGGCCAAAAGGGAGTCACCAGCAAGATTTTGGAAACATTCTGTTGAATTTTTGAACAGGACTTTTGGAATAAGAGAAGGGGAGGGAATGCATAAAGAAATGTCCCCTTCCAAGAAAATGAGAGGACATCCACCTTCCACACCAGAGGACCTGGGTCTCTGACACAAAACAGAGGAAGTTGTCTGTTCAGGTGGTGGGGGGCAAAAAGATCCATTGAGGAGTACCCCACTGGTGGATAATGCCCAGAAACACATCCCTGTGAAGCATCCATTCATTGGACTGTTAAGGACCTGCTCAGTGTCTGACACAATGTTCTGACTGGAAGGGATATAAACTGCCTGAAGAATCACATGATTCTTGACAGCAAGATCCCATACCAGAAGTGCCAACCGGCAAAGTAGATAAGATCTCGTTCCTCCCTGTTTGTTGATATACCTCATCACTGGGGTATTGTCTGTGAACACCTTCAGAGGCCTGGAGAGAAAAGAGGATGAAAGGCATGAGGAGCCAGCCAAAGAGCTCCCATCTCTTTGGTATTAATGTGCTCCTTTTGCTGATGAGGTGACTGCACCTCCTGAACTTTTAAGGAGATAAATTTCACCCTTCCCATCCCATTTATGAACAATTCCTAAGAGGGAAGAGGGTGATGAAAAAGGGATCTCTGGATTCAGAGACAAGTGCTGAATCCACCACTGAAGTTCCAGTCTAAAACAAGGAAGAAGAGGAACTACAAAGTCTAGACGATGTGCATGTTGGAGCCACACTGATTTCAGAAATCACTGAAACTTTCTCATGTGGAGTTTGGCCAGAGGGAGCATCAGAATGGTGGATGCCATGAAACCCAGAGCTCTCAGAAACTCCCTAGTGGTAATGGAAGCCAGAGGAAGAAGAGTGTGAAAGAAAGAAATGAGAGTTAAGGCCTTTGAAGGGGGCAGGGAAACAAGCACTGGCACCATCTGAATCCTGCAACCCACAAAAACTTAATTCTGAGAAGGAGTCAGAGAAGACATATTGAAATTTATAGTAAACCCCAGACTCTGAAGAAGGGAAATGGCAAAATGAAGATTTTGCATAAGGGTCTCTGGAGAGGACACCTGAATTAAGAGGTCATCCAAGTAAGGAAATATTTGGATCCCTTGAATCCTGCAAAAAGAAATCACAGGAGCAAGGCATTTGGTGAACAACCTTGGGACAGTAGAAAGGCCAAAGAGCAAAACAGAGAACTGAAAATGCCAGAAAGCAAAACAGAAATTCAAAACTTCCTGAAAAGAGGATGGATCAGAATATGGAGATAAGTATCCTTGACATCCGGAGACACCAAATAGGCCTGAGGGAGCAAGAGAGCAAACAGAATCTGAAGGGAGAACATCCAAAAGGAAGGCACTTTTAGAAAAGTGATTAGATGAGAGAGGTCTAGAATAGGTCTCCAAGTGGCATCTTTCCTGGGCACTAGAAACAGTCTGGAGTAGATCCCTTTCCCCCTTTAAGACACAGGCATCTCTTGAATGGTACCCTGAGTCAAGAGATTAAGAAGAACCTATGGGTGAAAAGGGAAGTTGCTCCTGAGGAGGCTGAGGAATGCCCGTAAAAGGAGGATGGGATTTCCACACCATGAAGTATCCTTGAGGAATGATTGACAGAACCCAAAAATCCAGAGTGATCTGAGCTAAACAGGAAGACAAAGAGAAAGTGAAAGACAAAGAGAAAGATGAATGTGAATGGAAAAGGATGGCTAGTCATACAGCACTCAGTTTGTCTGGAAAGGAAGGCTACGGAGTCCCTGAAAACTGAGGAGCCTGTTTGCCACTCTTCTTTCCTTTGGTAGAAGGCAGGATTGCCTACAAACAAAGGCAAGCTTGGCGGGGTAGTTTCTCTGAAATTTAGGCACAGGAGAAACAAACACATGTTTAACCACCTGCATGGCCTTACCCTTATCCTGAAGGGACTCAAACAAACCAGCAGCAGCATCACCAAACAAAAGCTTAGAATCCAGAGGAGGATCCATCAACTTAGCTTTAGTATCATCAGGTAGAGATGAACCCTAAGCCAAGAATACCTCCTCATCACTGAACCAAAACAGCAGCCCTAGAAGAGGCATCTGCAGCATCATAACTACATTTAATAGAATGATGCACAACTTGAAAGGAAGTCCCTAGCAAGGAAAGAACAGAAGTTTTACCCTCAGAGTCTGGAAAATCAGAAATAACTTGATAGGCCTGAGAAAGAAGAGCCAACACATACCCAGACATATGAGTCTAATAATTAATAGCCCTAAAAGCTAGGGTAGCAGAAGTGTAAACCTTCTTACCCAGCCTTTCCATAGCTCTGCTGTCCTTGCCTGAAAGCAATAACTTGGGCAAAGGAAGCAATTGAGATGGCTTATCAGAGGCTACAGGCACTACAGAGGGTCAGAAGCAGGACATTTATATAAAAAATACCAATCCTCAGACACCCTATAAAACCTATCAGGTTTCTTAGGAGTAGGGGGCAGAGAATCAGATGCACAAGAGACACTGGAAAAAACATTCAGCAAAGCAGCCAAAACAGGAGGAATAGCCACAGGCTCAGGAGGGTCCAACTGCAACAACTCATAGTACCTCTTATGGATATTAGAGACCTGAGCAAAATCCCACTTAAGAAAATCCATTATCCCAGAGAGTGTGCCCTCAAAGAAAATTTCCTCAGAAGTAACATCTGGGCTAATAGATTTCCCCTTCGCTGACCTATAGTCCAAAGGAGGAATAATTTGAGTAAGAAGAGGAATAAGTTAGCGATTCATCATCAGAATTTGACTCATACTCAGAAGAATTCTGTACTCTAGGTCTTTTAAGGGGAGTAGAGGACCAAGGAGGAGCAGAAACCAAAACCCCTTGAGGAGGTTTTAAGGACATTAAAGCAGTAAATAGCCCCAGAGTAAAGGTCTGCCACTCACCTTGTGGATCTCTAGGAGCAGAAGAAGCATGTTTAAGTTTTTGTTTCTTTTTTAAAGGAATGTCCCCACCAAAAAACTGAGAGGGCTCAGACCCAGGATGGCAGTCGAGAACCATAGTAGGAACTTCTTCCCCAACTAAAAATGGTCAACTCCCCTAGACCCCTTGGAAAAAAATCAACCATGGTTCCTCTTGAGCACCCAAGATGGACACCCGCAAAGCCTCTTTAGATGTTCTGCCAGCCAGATCCTCACCAGCCTCCAACAAGGTCATGGCAGAGAAATCAGACAACACAGCCAGGTAAGCCTCTGGGTTTATAACAACCTCGCGAGAAATACCTGGTAGAGGCTTGACAGTGGAAGATTCTGGTCATACCTTTTCACCTTCTTCTTCCCTATCAGCTGACACTCTGTGCAAGACATTCCTTCCATTGTATATTTAGCAAGAAGCTTAAGACGCTGGTTCTCAGGATATAAGGGAAGGGAAGAAAGTCTATTGCAAAGGGTTTTCAGGATGAACACCTGACAAATTGAACAAGATGTATGGACATGAGAAGCTCCTAGACAAAAAAGACACTTATCATGGCGGTCTTTATGGGGAATCTGTCTCCCACACTGGCATTTACCCTTCTTGGATGACATTAACCCCAAGGAGCACAAAACAAGACAAGAAAACACAAAAAAAGAATAGTGGGGCACTTATCTCCAACTGCAAAGAAGTCAGCAAACAGGCATAGGTAGTCACTGTAAAACAAAAATGCATTAGACTGGTGGAAAATGGACACAGGTAAGCAGACAGATGGTGAAAGGATACGTCCAGGCTGGCAGCAAAGAAGTTCTGACTATGGTAGGCCTGAATGTCACCTTTATGCCCTACACTAGACAAGGAGCATTTGAGTTACATTCAATGTACCTTTAAAGCAACAGGAGTCTTTGGTAGACTGGCCGGACATCAGGCTTCCACAGTATGAAATCTCATTTGTTAAGAATACTGCAGCAGTGAACAAAAGCACATCTTAGTAGTTATTGACATTCAACAGTGAAGGCTTCAATCAAAACATTTTTCCTGTAATAATAATGAAAACAGAGGGATAATTTATTAAGAATGGTCTGTAACGCAGTTTCCAATCAACTGTATACCAGACTGAGCTTATTAATTATTGATTAGTTAATATCAGAGCATGTACTAGTTAAACTTCTGGTGTTTTGGCAGCCTGTTAATTGCATCAACTCATTTCCTCATATGTTTACAGTAGCCATTTGTAACAGTGGAGTATTTGCTTCCACAATAGTAAAGAGAGTAAAATTTAATCATCATTCTTATTTAACAGTTAACACTAAGTTATTGAATTCTAACCCCATAAAATAACCATGATTTCTTAAAACAAATGAACAGCAGTTTCTGAGGGATTTCTATGTTAAAATGAATTCTTTAATTACTAAAGCAGCTCACACATTTACGTCACTGTCTTTTTAATGATAATTTACTTTGCTACTCAAGGTTACATTTTATAAGTGGTAGACTAAGGGTGAACAGGCCTAGGATTTTTGAAAAAGAGATGAGCCACAGCTGACCCAAGTCTGGCTTGGCTGTTAGAATCCATTTAGAGCCAAACCAGTACTCATAAATTAGAGAGAAAAAGAGCAGCACTTAAGGCCAGATTACACACACACACACACACACACACACACACACACACACACACACACACACACACACACACACACACACACACACACACACACACACACAGTCTTTGCTCCCCAGAAACCAGCTCGATGATCATTCATTTCTCCACAAAGTACACTTGTACCTCCAAATAATAACACACTTTCTGCATGTGCTCCTGCTGTCTGATTGTGAAGTAAGTGCAACACAGTAATGTCCACAGTAATTGTGTACTTTAACTTGCTGCTGTCAGAAGAATATACTGCCAAGTTTCTCAGACATGTCATATGTCAGTGATAATTCAACAAACAGCCTGTCTGCAACCCAAAAGCTAGCCATTTTTCTGCACCACTAATGTCAGATTGTAATGAAGGTGAACAGGCCTCTCAACCACTTAGCTCATAAAATCAGAGACAAAGCTGACAAATAGTGGGAGGACAAAAGGCCAAAACCATGGAGAGCATTTAAATAGTGCTCTTTCCTGTTTAAAAAGCTGCTAGAATAATAAGTTGTGCATTAGCATGCATTTTGTGAAGAACACAGAGACTGAAACATGCATATCTACCATAAGTAATTGCAGTCCTTATTATGCCAGATAAACACGTTTACAAGGAACAGACCAAAAATATGAGGTCAAATCAGAAACATTCTGGGAAGTCAGAAACATTTGAGAGGTATAGATGAAAGAGTGATGTATATCCAAAAAGTAATGCAACACAAGGAAAGGTAAATAAGTTATAGGCTTTATTGTGGCAAACTCCAATAACTAGCAAATGCTATTTATTGGAGTTTGCCACAATAAAGCCTATAACTTATTTACCTTTCCTTGTGCTGGATTACTTTTTGGATATACATTGGTCTAGTTGATATAATCCGTGCACTTGGTCTACCCTGCATGTTTTTGGTTGATTCCATAGATGAAAGAGTGGCCACAGGTAAAAAATATGTTTTCATTCACATGTGGCTAGTCTCCATCCATAGGAAACAATATAAATGGTCATTTCATTGCCTTCTCCTATCACACTGCTCCTCTCTCCATCATAACAATAATAGCCACTATATTGTAGTTTGTTTGTTATCATTCATTGCCACTGTGGTTCCTAATACCGGTCACTATAATAGTTACTTTAAACATTTTCATTTCTGTACCTTCATTCTCCAAAATGTAGAGCAGTACCTCTTATAAAAGGAAATAAAATACAAAAAGGTAAAATGGGGGATGCTTTGTTCACTGCATTTTTAAAACAGCAGAACATAACTCATGCCAAAAAGAAAAATGGCTCCGGTTTTCCCTTAGCTTGAGGCTCCTTTCTTACAATATATTAAACACTGGTGACCAGGGACATGTTGCTTCAATTTACCACCCCTTATCACCTTCAGGCAGAGAAGGAAAAAAAGAAAACCAGAGACACTTCTTAAAAGATAATACCACCAAGTGAGCATTTAATCCACTGTACAATGAACAAAGGAGTATAAGAATATCAGGCAAGTCATTACAAGGGGCAGAAGATGCCAAGCCATATGCATCTTTAGGTAGACATACAAACACTTTCCACCCACAAACACCTTTAGGTAGACACGCTTAAACACTTTCCACCCACCTACACCTTTGGGTAGACACACTTAAACACTTTCCACTCTTTACAAGTACTTAATAGTGCCCACCTCCCAGATCATACAGGGCTGTATATGGTAACCCTGATATAAATGTATGTCTGCCCATGCAATTATCAAGACTAGCCTTAAAGGCAGACAGAGCAGTACTTTGCTTGACCTGTAGTGGTAACTTATTCTAGAGGCTGGAAATACATTGAGATGTTGACACTATAATTAAATATTCTTTTTAAAGTAAATATATTTATATAGTTTACTCTCAAGTAGAAGCAGATGCTGCAAAGTGTCCAGACAACACAAATCATCCATCTCACCCAGATATCAAGTCATGCTCTAATGTTAACGATGAAGGCTGCACTTTAACCTTGCACTGCAGACTACAGCAAGTTCTGTAAAGAGTTGCTGTATTCATGCCAGCTAATGTAAAAAATGCAATGATCGTGATTGCAGATGAGGAGAGCAACATTTCACATCTGAGCCAGAAATAGATAAAATCTAGTAACAAAAGAAACACCAGCACTGAAGAATCCACCAATAAGAGTAACAGCAATCACAATACCACAAGTTCATGACTGGACAGATGCTCGTTGGAACCATCAGATATCAGTCTTTCAGCTTCAAGGAAGAAAGACCAATCGGTACACTCCAGATCCATTCATAAGAAATTGTAAGCAAACTACCCATCAATTAATGCTCTACTAACTTTACTGTTGATAGAAACTGTGCAGCTTTTATGCTTAACACACACGTGCAC
Source organism: Protopterus annectens (assembly GCF_019279795.1). NCBI lineage: Eukaryota > Metazoa > Chordata > Ceratodontiformes > Protopteridae > Protopterus > Protopterus annectens. The sequence continues at coordinate 1,467,302,711 of NC_056732.1, read as the reverse complement.
ACACATAGACACACACACACACACACACACACACACACACACACACACACACACACACACACACACACACACAGAATTTGATGCAGTTTACCTGCTCTTACCCTGATCACGTTCCCAGGAGAGAGTATATCTTTGTTGTCCCTTAGGAGAACAATCTCAGCATGTGGGAGCAGGCATCAAACATCAAGCACTGCTACTTTTCTATTTTCACCTCCAGGAGGTACTGTTGGTTCAGTGCAAGAAGAAAGACTCTTGTTCTGCATTCCTCTCCATTTTAACCTGTGAGTATGCAGCTCCCCTCTCCATTCTCATTCCCATGGGTCTTCTCCAAGTCACCATTTTTCTGTCTCTCTGTCTTTCAAATAGCTGTACATCTCACAATGTCACAGGTGCTAATCCCACTGCAGTCACAGACAACCACAGTGCTTATCAAATGACACTGGGCTTATCGGAAAGCACACACAGCTTGCAGGTCTGGCCTCAGATACTTTACAAAACATAGCATCTCAGCTCATTTTCAGTTCATTAACTTACTAGAACACAAGCACGAGTTGAGCTTGTACTCATGCTTTAGCCTGGCTTGAGCCAGTTGTGTCTTGGCCATCTATATGACAGGACATAATATATCTAGAAGCTATTTGGGTATAACGACTGACTTCCAGTGGTGTTTTCTGGTTATAATTAAAATCAAACTAGGAAGTGATGAATACAAATGACTATCTTACACTGAGCAATCCCAATATTTCTGAAAATAGATTGTCCTTGACTGGATACTTGGTGTTGCCTGCTTTAACCTGTCAATGTACATACTGTTTTCGTCTTTACTTTTACAGGTATCTCACAGATTTGTATTTCATCTAAAACTTTTATTTCAGTGTTTACAGCAAAAACACTGATAGCCATTTTCTAAACAAAACAAAACACCCACATTGAAAACAGACTTAGCATGAGGAACAGTAAACGTCTCTTCCCTTGAAACTTGCATTCAGTTAAAACACATCTGACAACCCATTACACTACAAGACGTCTTGGGATTCATACTCAAAGTAATTGAAATGTCAGGACCCACTTTAACTAGTCCTGTAATGCTTAGGCTGAATGGCTGAAAAAACAGACTTACATATACTAAGTCTGAGACTGCTATTTCTCTCAATATTCCCTTTTCTCTGAGGTATGGCAATCTCTGAGTTGGAATGTGTAACTTTGGAGTATGTAGACTTGCATCAAACATCAAGGGGTGCAGGGCTGCTTCCCAACTGGAAAAAGAAATTTAAAGTAGAAGAGAGATGTTTGACAGGCAGTCTTCTGCAGTTTCAGTGTTTTTTTAGTTTGTTGGCACTTGACATTGCAAGTGTTGGCATTTCAAAATGGAGCCACTAATTAGCGGCTATGTGAAGACTGAAGGAATTCAAACGACATGTGTGTAACACTTTAGCTAACAGTCTGGGACAACCCACTGATCACAAAAGCCCCATTTGCAGGAGCAGCTCAGGAGTGTTATTTGGTTAAACAATTTGGTCAGTCACACGGAAGACAAATGAAGAATTGCAGGACACCTTCATCTCAAACCCTGTACCGCAGGAAGCACCTATTTAACAGTTCATAGACTTACTCATCTGCCCTGAACATTACCTAAACTGGTGAAACCTAAACACAGAGCATTTCACATTTCTGTGCCTGCAAAAAAAAAATGCTAATTAAAAATGTATTCATAGTTAAAAAAATGAACATTAAACTTGTAGACTTCATGCTGTTTGATTTATTCATAGCTACATAATAAACATACTGTCAATATTCAACAAAACAAGGAAATGAAGGATCACTCCCAAAGGGCATGGTTCATATGAGGATGTTCCTGTTATGTACAATCAATTTCCTTCTTTCCTTTACACCATGACTACTTTGGTTCATAAGTAGTTACCTGGCTTGCCATTCAGGGGACCATTGAAGAGCCTAGCTCAAATGTGTCTGGTTAAGTGACTTGCTCAAGGTCACATAGTAGGCAAATGAGGGCTGAGAGAATCAAACCCTTGCCACAGGCACTATAGCTCACAGCCTTAACCTTCTGCATGAACTGCCAAAATAAAGTAAAAAGGAAAGTGAAGGATTCACATTCATACCCCTGACAAAGGAAACAACATAAACCCACTATGCTGAGAGTGGAATAGTAGAATGCAGGAACACGTATTTATACACACACACACACAGATTTGACCATAAATTGCAGCTTGTGAGTTATAGAGTAGACAAATAGCGGTGACAGTGTTCAAGCCCTGTTCTTGTGACTACATGAAGCAGTGTATTAATATCTCACAGTTTTAAGTGCCAGACAACTCCAAATTACCTAAAATTAATAGAACAATACGTGTTGCATGGGCATGTATTTTCTGAACAATAAAACCTACGAAACAATAATGACTAGCCTGACAGTAATCTTTAATAATTTACTAGAAAAAGACATTAACAAGGGACATGGCATAAATATGAGGTAAAATCAGAGATGCTATGAAAAACTGGAGACAGGTAAGAGCAGGCTATTTTACTTATATATCTGTGTTGCTAAGACTTTTTTCACCTGTGTTTATTTTTGTAATTGTGTATTTTTGCAATGTGTTTCATTGCTCCTGGCTTCATTTTCCCTGATTCTGTGTTTCTGATAGGGAGCCAATTCTCCACATCAAATCTATAAAGCATCATCTTTATAGTATGAATTATTTGGTTGTCATATTGGCGCATCTTACCATAGTATATTATGTATTTTAAAGACTGTCAGCTGTTCTATTGGATTAAATTTGCATGTCATTTGATAAGCCATCTTGGCAATTATTTGTCTTCTTCTAACAAAAGAGTGAATATCAAATTGCACTTGCTCATATAATGTTTTCAATGTAATTTCTTACTCAATTTAACATTATTGATTTAATCTTAACTTAAAATACATATTTAATAATTTGGGGGTTTATTTGATGCTCCTTAAACTGGATTCATACATTGTATCCTTCCATTACAAATAATCTGAGCTAAGGAACACAATTACAATTCTCAGTTTCATCTTTCATCAGTGAAACTCTTAAAGCCCATGTACAAGTAAAGTTAGTACTACTGAATTCGTTATTATACAATTTTGTATCTATGGTGCGCGGCTAATAACATACTTTTTCTTTCTTCCTTCTTCCCATCACCTTGTTGCTGTTGATTACCAATGCAGGTCAACATTCATCGCTGACAGTTGATTATTTTACTTTATTTTACTTTCATTCTCATATGTGTGAACAAGTACAATCTCTTATCTTGGAATTAACGGTTGCTTGTTTGAATTTTGCAGGGCGACTACTGTGAAAGCACTGTGGAATTACATCCCCAAATCCAGTGGATACCTCAGACAGTTTTGCCTATGTTAAATTTGTCAGTGATGCATCAATCAGTGCCACAGGATTCATTTTACGGTTTAATGCTAGTGTGGCGGGTAAGTTTCAGACAAGTTCCAGTGCATATTTAGAGCTCAATAAAGAGAAATACAGCCCTAGAAAATATCATACTTAACTAAACAAGGTTTATTTTCTATTGGTTTTATTTTCTATTGGTTTAGAGTGTGGTGGCAACCTCAATGGAGCCACAGGAACATTAACTTCTCCCAATTATCCAAACTTGTACCCACACAGCAGACGATGTGAATGGTGGATTACAGTACAAGAGGGTCGCAGGGTTACACTGACCATTAATGACTTGAGGATTGAAGACCATCCAACTTGTACTTATGATTATTTTGCTGTAAGTATGGTGATCCCAGTCCTTAACTCTGATTGTGCCATTCAGTTATAGTCATTTGAGGAGTTACAATTTTTTAACGCACATAATAGTTAATTTCTATAGTTTGGAAATAATGAAATTTAGTGAGGTAAAAATTGTTATATATGAGTTCAGGAGATGGGATTTAGGCAAAAAAATTAGCATAAACCATAGGTTTACAGTCTAAACTAGTGCAATAATGACTCCTGCATAATCTGTTTTTCATTTCTTTTGAAATCCAATATTTTTGATAGAACAGTATAGAATTTAGTTTTAAAATAACTCAATGTCAAAATGTTTCAAAGACTGAAACTACATTTACCTGCTACCCACTGTATACGTATTATGCCCTCAGAACTAATATATTTATTTAAATGTGCAGGAGGAATAAAGACAAACACACAGTTTTATTTTATTTTTTTTTTTATTTTGTTTTGTTTTGTTAATGTAGAACCATGTAATGAACATTTGGAATGGGTGGTTGAGGTATATAGACATTCAAGAGGTCATAAGACAGGTAGAAAAGGAGGCAGCAGAGGTGGTAAGAGATGGATGGTAGAATGTTAAATGTGCTTAAAGAGCAGTCCAGATATGCTCATTCTTTATAGAAAAAAATGTAATGTCAGTTTTTTTCAGTGTTTCAAGACTCAGACATTTGGATCTTACACTATCAGAGACATTTTGCTACTTACAACATTTTATGCAATCCCGTGAAAACAAAGCAGCCAAGCCCAGAGGCATGATGTCAAAATATTTAGTGACACTCAGGTTTGGAGTTTGATTCTGTCCTCTAGTTATTCTCTAGGATTTATTCCGTGTATCCTTATACCTTCCCTGGTTTCTAAAAGTAGATCTTCTAAGAGGTATCTTGCTTGAATTGATTAGGTATATTAAAAATACGGCTGTGACTCATTTTTAGTGGTCATCCTGAAAAAATAATTTTTGCTTATAGGAAATTTATCCAATTAAAAAATAGTAAAATTAATTGAAATAAGTTCAGATACTGAATATTATGTATTGAAACCGGTGCATATCTGACCTGGTTTCTTCCATTAAATATTTTTATTTAACTTTTCTGTGTCATGTATCATTATTGTTTCTTTTGTTTATTCTCAACTTGTACACCAGAAGTGATTCCTGGCTCTGTGCAACAGTTGTGTGGTATGTATAAATGCATCTATCTGTCTATCTGCATATCATCCATCAGTCTCTCCCCCTTTATATCAATATGTGTGTATACATATTTGGTTCTCATGTGTTTTGTTAAAAGCACAAAAATTCAAAGGCACAAAATGTTGAAAATGGAATTAGTTTTTTTCCCAACTGTTGTGCAGTCCTGCAGTTGGTATATATAATTAGTACAGTGTGTGTGTGTGTGTGGGGGGGGGGGGGGTGTTGGCAGATTTCAACATTTTCTACTTTCAATGAAACAAAGGGGAACCATAGACATTGATATATTTAGGTCACTGGTAAGCTACCTGCCCTTGTGGACCATTGTATGCCTAGCCAAATTTTCCATTGCAAAGGTAAGAATCAATCCTTGCACTTTGCGTCTATGAGATAAACACCTTAATCATTATGCTAACTTCCGTATAGATAGCCAACTTTATCTTTATATCTATATACATAACACATATGTAGATATATATCTGTGTGTGTGTGTATATGTGTGTGTGTGTGTGTGTGTGTGTGTGTGTGTGTGTGTGTGTGTGTGTGTGTGTGTGTGTGTGTGTGTTTGTTTGTATGTATGTATGTATATGTATATGTATATATATATATATATATATATATATATATATATATATATATATATATATAGCTACAAACCAGCCATTTAGTAAAAATCTACAACAAAGACTGAACCAAACTAGAGTCATCACTGTATAATATCTTAAACTTTCTATTGTGGAGGCCATGGGACATATGTAAATAACACATTTAGGATATACCAGTGTTTCAGCTGTATCAGCTTCTGAATGCCCATGATTTTTTACTTCACTCCTGAGTGTGTTGTCCTTTTGATGAGATGTTAAACTGAGACTCCGTCTGTCTATGTTAATGGTAGCTGGTATGAGATCTTTTACATCCAGCTGATATATCAAAAAAAGTAGGGGGAAATATTAGTTTGCATCTGATAAATCCAGAAAATGACCCCGGAGCAGTAACTATGGAGTCTCAATCCTCACCACTATCTACTGTAAGAGAGTGTGATAAAATCAGGGATAGAAATACACAATTTCCCCTATGAGTACATTGGGAACAGGTTCCAAACCTGGGACTGGACTATATGCTTCACTTTAGTTTGTCAAATGAGTCTCCACACTAACCACTGCAGAGCACTGTGTCCCATTTCTAGGTATCTGACACTCTCACTCTTAAGTGTCGGATATTCACGCATACACACTCTTGGGAAAGACTGACACAGATTTACTTGCCGTTTTTTTTTTTTTTGCCCAAATTACAAAGTAATGGTCGCCACCAGTCAAATACCACAGTACTCTTCAAAAGAGGTATTCAATTATATTGGGTAAAATAGCTACAATGAGAGGTAGTAAAACATTTAATAATAAATAAAAGGATTTACAACAAGTAAATACTGCATAACTGATTCCAATAAATATCAGAGTTTCACACACAGGAAATATGAAAATAATACTGTAGGATAGATCTCATATTGATTTTAGAACACCTCTAACTATCTAGCTGTAGTTCTCTAACTATCCAAAGATTAACTGTCCCTATATAATCTAAATAACTGATAGCAAGGCAAGATTATACTCTTACTTCTGAAAGGCAAGATGAGGAATTATGTCCACACTCCAGGCTGTTGATTGTTCTCAGTGACTGGAACAACTACACTGGAAACAGCCGAACTACTACTGCTAAACAATTCTGCAAAACAACTGAATGATAAACTGAAAAAATGACTCAGAATCTCCTTTTTATACCAGATCTTTTTCAAAAGTAACAGGAAGCTGCCATGAGAATTCTACTCTCATATCAGACTTTGAAAAGTAAACAAACAGTTGCAGTGAAGATTCTATTCTCCCAGCCCTGGCACACAATGACATCACATCTAGGTCAACTGACTCTGGCACAACATACATTCAGAATTCTCTTTACAAAGAACATGTACATTTGATCAGCCAGAAGAACCCTCTTTGACATTCAAACATCTTGCACAAATCAGTGTGACAATTAAAAGATATAAACTTATTTACAAAATAATAGCTAGTCATGCTGGCATATGTAACACAGGGTAATTTACTATTATTTGTAATTATTTACAAAACTTCAGCCAGTCATGCTAGCACAGATAACAGTATCTAATATCCTCACAGGACATTTCAGTGTTGTGGAATATTTTGAGACAGTTTCAAATATTTTCAATATATAAAATTGTTAGAAAAATATGTATTAATGTGTGTATGCTTAATGCTAACTAATAGTCAGAAGAATTAACACGTTTTTCATTCTATTTTACATGCACTGTGTTATATATAAATTGAGTTTCATATGAGACTGAAAAAGATGCTTTTTTGAAAACTGCAGTATGCTTTCTGAAACTTGCAAGATGCCCTCTGACCTAGTAATTGCTAGCACAGCAATATTCATGTTTATGCCTTTTGGAAATATACTTGAGAAGCAGGTGCTTATCTGCTATGTCAGGAACAAATGAATGAACAATACTATATTCTGTAAATGTAATAATTCTAAACAATCAGCTCTGTTCGAAGCATGAGAACATGTACAGCTGCAGAAGCTTAGAGATAAAGTAGACAAAGGATTATTAGAGAAATGAACTGTTAGCATTGTGCTTGAATTAGCCATAGTATCTTGAATGGTAACATAACATGTTATCTAACTGGTGGTAATCAAGGCCACGTTGTTTTCCTCAGGAAGTTTCTCACAAAAATTGATAAATCAGCAGAAATTCATGGGACTGATGGTCAACAAATGATGATGAAAAGACTGGTAATTTATTATGTCAGCTTGGTAGGCCATGTCTAGTTAGAGAATGTATAAAAGTGAAAGTATTTCCTGTTTCTAGTTAGACAAACTCTGTAATAGCACGTTTTTGTCTCCTTGCTGCAAGATTAAAGTGCCTTAACCTGAACCTACCGTGTTTTGATAATTTTTAATATATTTTTCCTTTGACAGTTTGGTCCTTCGGACCGGAAAGTACCTCTCGCTCTAGGCCTAGGTCAGAATTGGGCCTGGTGGCATGCATCTATACAGAGAAGAGGCCAAATCGGCTCTTCTGTTTTGAAAGACCTCCGACTGAATTGTCGTTCGAAAGAGGCAAGCCACTGTTTCTTATCTGAGATTGGAGGACGAGTCAACGATCCGGTGGATCAACTCACAGAGGGTCAGCTAAGGAGGAATTTACCTTATTTCTGTTTTAAGATCAGGGACTAGTTACAGAACTGTTTTTGTCAGGAAGATTTGCATGTGCAGATCAGGGACAAAAAAGGTTACTGTCTTGTCATAGATCAGGGAAACAGAATAGGTAGCCAGTTATTCTAGATAAACTGTGAAAAGGTGTAGAACCATGGTACTACGTGATAAGAAGGGTTACGTAACAATTTACAGTTTAGCTAAGGCAACATGGGAAATCAGTGCACAAAACGTTCCAGAGACCCGCTCCTAACTGAAGACGCAAAATATATGCAATTACAGCGTGCCGACAATGTTAAGTACTATACAAAATGGGTTGATAAGTACAAATTTGATGGTAATTTAGATAAACTCACACTTATTAAACTTGTTAGGCAACTTAAAACAGACGCAAAAGGTCAATTAAAAAAGCAACGACAATTAGGAGTTCCTCAGGCACATAGGTGGCTTGAGGAAGCAAATCGCAGGGAACAAAAGATTAAAAATTCAAAAACAATGTTCTTAGACAAAGAAGATAATAACTTGGTAATAGCGACGGCCCCTCCTTCACCCCCTCCACTTCCCTTACCAGAATATGAAACGAGTGGACAAGCTGATCCACCTCCACTATACCCAGCTGTTTCTACAGCATCAAAACCATTTGTCAGGGATCCTATCGAGACAAGGTCTCGAACACGCAACTTGAGAGGGGAGATTGAATTATATGAAATAAATAGAAAATCACGAGCTATGAGTGAGGAAGAGATATGTCCACTCATAGAAGTACCAAATCCTCAGGCAGGACAGGCAGGACAGGACCCGACTCTTTTAGTTTATAGACCGTGGACACCGAAAGATGTCCGGAAAGCCACGGAGGGAATTCCCCATCCGAAAGTGAATTTTAAAAAATTTTAGGAAGATTTACAGGGTATGAGATTAAGTTACCATTTAAATGGAGAGGAAGTAGAAAAAGTAGTTAGACAAATTGTAGGTCCAGATTGGCACATGATCAGTGGAGACTGGAATCCCCGTGATGCAGAGCTTAGATACCTCCCACATACTAATGCAGAATTAGATGGCAGAGTAAAGGGTCTAACAGACCGAATCTCTGAAAAATGGAAGCCTAGGGCTGATTGGACTTGCATTAATCAGTGCATTCAACAAGAAGGTGAAACGGTTGATAGATATTATGCTAGATTATTAGAATGTTTTAATAACCACTGTGGAATGCAGATACCAGAAAATCAGACACATGATTCCCCATATGAGCAGCAGCTAAAGAATGCATTCTTGAAAGGAATTATAACTCCCATTAACAGCTTTATTACGAAGCACATGGTAGATCATCGTACAAGTAGATTGCAGCCATTGCTTGAATATGCAAGACATGCAGAGAGACATTTTAATAGTAAAAAGAAAAAGAAAACTTAAGTATTTTCAGCCGAAGATGGGTACAAACTGGGAGAAAGGGTAAGAAAAATACCCAGGGAAACAAACAATCTGATAAACGATCAGAAGATTTTGAAGAAAGAAAGAAAAAGGGTGAATGTTTTAAATGCGGGGAAAAAAGGACATTTAGCAAGGGGATTGCAGGCTAAATAAAAAGGTGACTACAGAGAATAAGGAGGATGAGGAATGACTATATGATAGTCAGGAATCACTGAATGAGAATAAATGGGAAAAGGCAAATGCAAATGTGATAGCAAGGGTAGAGGATGTGACAGAAGGGGTAGAGGATGTACATGAATTTGTAGATGTTGAAGAAAATGAAATTTTAGACTTAGCACTATTGAGCCTAGAGCTCTACTTAGCAGACACAAAACCGGAAGTTACGCTTCTAGTAGAGGGGAGGGAAGTCAAATTTTTGTGTGACTCAGGGGCTTTACAGACCCTGATACATCCTTCCAAATTACCAGAAGATTCAGAATCACCAGACTATATACTAGTGAAAGCAGCTAATGGACAGCTGTATCGGGAGCCACTCTCCCATGACATAGCAATAACAGACCCCGTTTCAGGAATGACCCAGAAAAGTAAAATTGTGGTTTCTGCAAAATGCCCAGTAAATCTCTTGGGCAGAGACTTAATGCAGATATTTGGCATAGCCGTAGTTCCAACCATGCAGGGTATGGAAGCACAGCGACAAATGGATACCTTTGTAGTGCGACAGGATTGTGAGGCATATTATTGGTACAGCCAGGACTTGGTTACAACTGGTCCAGGGGCAGTGACCGAAGAACTGATGAACGTAGCCATCAGTAAATCCCCCTCCTTTGACATTGACAAACAACATTTGTTGCATTGTACTCTATATTACTGTAATAGACCAGGACCTGATAAAGAATACGAACAAGAGTTGTTTCAAAACCATGCAAACAGGCTAGTGTTACGAAACTTGTACTGGGACACAGAAGGAAACAGTGTAATAAGCTGTCCATTGCCCCAGGAATTTTTAGCACTTTACAAATCTAATCGATTGCCACATGTTAGCTTAACCAAAAATAGAAGTTTGAAATGGGCAGACTTAGGAGAAAAAGTCACAAGGTGGGAAAAAACAGACAGAATTAGAGCTCTCCGAACAAGGAGTACAGAAGCAGAAATTGAATTGGATAACACAGACACACCCAGCTGTGCTCTCACAGGCTAGTGAGAATAGTTGAGTATTACTCTTATTGGAAGAAGAGGAAAAAGCCTTGCGAAGCATACCAGACATTCTCTGGTCAACAGGGAAATCAGATGTAGGACTTATACGAACAGCAGGACCAGTTACCATTACGCCAAAGTCAGCATTTAGACCCCAGAAAAGACAGTATCCCTTAACTCATTCCCTCCAGTAGAGCTCTTTTGAGTGTGTACCTTTAACTACTAGTGGGCGTGGCTTCAACATTTAAAAATTGAAGTTATCACCTTACATTTTTAACAAATACCCATTGACAGAGGTCATATATCAATACAATTGTGTTTGCTATCATGTATGCTTCAAGATAAAATTTTCCGATACCTTGTATGTAACCTGGTTTTGGAATTATTAATGCAAATATGAACAGGCAATATTTGATGCCTAGAGGAGCAGTAGGGTGTAACTGCAGAAACGCCTGGAGGTGTCACTCGGCTGTAATGAGTTAAGAAAGGATGCAGAGATAGGGAACAAACCTATAATAGCAGCCTTACTCAAAGAAGGAGTCTTAATAGAATCTCCTGATTCACCATGTAATACACCCTTATTTCCTGTTAGAAAAGCAAATGGGGAGTGGCATATGGTCCAAGATTTACAAGCTGTAAATAATGCAGTTATACCTAGGGCACCAATGGTGCTAGATCCGCACACTCTATTGAATGATTTAAAGCCTCAGCAAATTTATTTTTCTGTGGTAGATATTAGTAATGCATTTTTCTCAATACTGATACACCCCGACAGCCAACATTGGTTTGCATTTACATTTCAGGGGAAACAGTATACATATACGAGATTACCACAGGGATATTGTGAAAGTCCAACAATATTTGCACAAGAAATGGCAAGCAACCTGGCGGGATTTATCCCACCGAAAGTTAGTCAGATTTTACTTTATGTAGACGACATTCTGCTGGCAGCCCCCACCCAGCAAGAATGTAGAGAGGATACCATAGCATTATTACAATTTTTAGCTACTCAAGGACACAAGGTGAACAAAAACAAACTGCAACTTTGGAGAAAACAAGTTAAATACTTGCGATATGTAATATCCAAAGAAGGCAGAATATTAGATGAAGACAGAAAAACAGCAATATTACAAGCACCTAGACCAACTACCAAGAAGGAAATTATGTCCTTCCTGGGAACTACTAACTTTTGCCGGAGTTGGATACCAAATTATGCTTTGGAATCCGCTCCACTGACTAATTTGATATTCAAAAAGCCGATGGCAGCACAGGATTTATTACAGTGGACACCAGAAGCAGAAGCAGCTTTCTGCAAGTTAAAACAACTGATACCATCATCCTTAGTTTTAGGATTACTAAACTATCATAAGCGATTTTTCCAAACTGTAGACTGTAAGCAAGGTTATATGACATCAGTGTTGACACAGCAATATGGGGACAAACAACACCCCATAGCTTACTATTCATCACAGTTAGACCCAGTGGCGCGATCTCTGCCCCACTGTGTACAAACAGTAGTTGCAGCTGCAATGGCAGTGCAGGCTTCGGCCTCAGTACTGTTGTTCCACCCTCTCACATTGTGAGTGCCTCATGCAGTCGCAATTATTTTACTGCAAGAAAAAGTAGCATATCTTTTTCCTGCTAGACATCTTTCCTGTATGACTATACTGTTGAGCCAACCTCATATGACAATTGAATGATGCACAACTTTGAATCTGTCAACCTTGCACCTAACCCCTGCAGATGGCAAACCACACTACTGCCTGCAGGAGATAGAGCAAAAGACATTACCTAGACAAGACCTTACAGATGTTCCCTTGGATGATGCCGAGGTGACATACTATGTGGATGGCTTGTGCAGGAGGGGTCCTACAGGACAGACTCTAGTGGGGTATGCAGTCGTTTCTGATACCGAGATTTTAGAAGCAAAATCTTTACCACACAACTTATCTGCACAAGCAGCAGAATTGATTGCCTTGACAAGGGCATGTACCTTAGCAGAAGGCAAAAAAGTGAATATTTTTACTGACAGTCAGTATGCTTTTTCTACTGTACATGTTTTTACGCAGCAGTGGAAAAATAGAGGAATGATAACATCTATTGGTAAACCGATTAATCATGCGCAATTTATTTTAGATTTATTAGACTCCATTCATTTACCTCAAAAATTAGCTATTTGCAAATGCGTAGCTCATACCAAACAACAGGATAGAATTTCAAAAGGTAATGCGAGGGCTGATACAGCTGCAAAAGAGGCAGCTTCAGCCTCAGAAGTTTTTCTTTTGAGTGAGGAATTACAACCTTCTGAGATTTTAGATTTAGAAATGTTGAAAACAATGCAGACACTTACTACAAATGTAGAAAAACAGAAGTGGATAAAACGAGGAGCAATTCTTGAAAAGAGACTGTACATCTTCAAGGAAAAGAAACCAATTCTCCCATCTAACTTGTTTAGATATGCAGCTTTGTTGAGCCATGGGCAGAGCCATGTCTCAACAGGGGGGATGGTACAGTTAGTGAATCGAGTGTTTACAACGTATGGATTTACAAACTATACAAACAATTTTTGTGCAGCATGCCATGTTTGTAACAAGCATCATGCGCAAGGGGCATTGAAGCCTCAGCAAGGGAGTTTCCCTACACCACTGTATCCATTCCATACTATTTGTATGGATTTCATAGAACTGAATAAATGTGAGAATAAAAAGTATTGCCTTATCATTATAGGTATGCTTTCCAAATGGGTGGAAGCTTTTCCAACTAAAAATCCAGATGCAGCTACTGTTGCAAAGGTCCTTGTTAAAAAAATTATACCCAGATTTGGCATACCGGAAAAGATTTATAGTGATAACGGTACACATTTCGTGAACCAAACAGTGCAACAACTTAGTCGCTATTTCGGAATATCGTTAAAAAAATCACTGCGCATACCACCCCAATCTGCAGGATTAGTAGAGATGGCATAATGGGATGTTGAAGAATAAGTTTAGGAAATTGATTAGTGAGACACAAAAGAACTGGGTGCACTGTTTGCCTCTGGCACTGTTGAGCATGAGAACTGTTCCAAACGCAGAGGGATTGACTCCTTTTGAAACTTTGTTTGGGAGGGCATATTATACACCTCAGTGGAAACCTCTCATGTCTGCAGAGCAAGAGGCTGACAGTTCACTTGCAGGGTATATGAGACAATTTTTGAATAACAAACTTTTGCAGTTAAATTCTGTTTCAGATAAAGAGCATCTGAAATCGGAAGCAGCAGTAGTAGCCCCAAGCACCTGGGTCTGGGTGAAGATTGTGAAGAAAAAGAACTGGAGTTCTCCGAAGTGGGAAGGGCCGTACCAGGTACTACTGTCGACACCCACTGCAGTCAAGACTGTGGAGCGAGCTTCCTGGATTCATTTGACACACTGTAAACTGGTTAAGAACTTTGAATTGGATAAAAACCTTGTTACTGTTGTACAACGAGAAAACAATGGCCAGGTATAGAGTGAATAGAGACATTGAGCAACCTCAGAAAACTTGCATGATCATTTTGATAGCTATGCTAATCACATTGTTCTTTTTGTTGTGGCCACTCCTTTTTCCTGCCACAAAAGTTGAACTGATTAAACGTGATGGGCTAAACTTAGACTGGCATCCGAACTTAAACACTTATCAGGCAATTAGACGTGTGTATGCTGAGACTTTTAATGTTTCGAACTGGGTCTGCACAGCCATACCAACAGCATACGGAGGTTTATTGATGGCTGCTATCCCCCTGGGGGTCAATGATACCTGGGAAAATCTGGTTTTTGACACAGTTGCTATTAAAGCATATGATAAGGTAGCACTGTATTTGCCTGTAACACAAAAAGGAATTGTATGTTTTTACAAAAATGATACCATCCAAGTGGGATGGAGCAAGTGTAATGTCACTGTACAGTATAAATGTTATACAAAAGCAAATGATTTAGGTGGATGTTGTAGTACAGATTATAACTCATTTCTTAAATCTATGCATAAGACTCTTGATCAGGTACAATGTAATCCTGTACTTTTTAAACAGTTATCCGTAATAGACAGGAAAATGTTTCATGCAGGGCAGTCATTTCGTAACAAAGTAACAACTAAAGTAGAGGACTGTTATTTTGTGTGTGGTAAAAAAGCATATAAATGGTTACCTGAAAATTGGTCTGGCAGTTGTTGTTTTGGATACCTGGTCCCGGCCATACGACACACTGCAGTTTTACCTCAGGAAAGTATTCGAAATACCCGAGATGTAACCAAAAAGACTGTTAAGAAACCTAAGAATCCAGTGGGACAGATCGAAGCAGGCTGGAAAGACCATCATAATGTGGGAACCAAACTTGTCCACATGGACTTGAGTGATGCTGTCATATCATGGGCAGGCATATTACCTGCATATGGCACAGTTAAATTGATTTGGGAGCTGCGAAAACTGTCTAAACTTCTCAACGTAATGAGTAATGCGACTTTCTCTGCTCTTGAACTGATAACTGATGAACTGAATGCCATGAGAACTGTGGTGCTCCAAAACCGAATGGCTCTTGACTTCACCCTAGTGGCGAGGGGTAGGACATGCGCTTTAATCAAAGAAGAATGCTGTGCGTTTATTCCTGATCATCAGCATGAGATTAACGATCATCTTGAGGTAATTCAGCAAGTGTCGGCCATGACCAAACCAGGCCCAAACCCTCTGACAGATTTTTTCCAGAATGTATTTCGGGGGTGGAGTTCCATCCTAATGAACATATTGATTGCCATTGGGGTAGGATTACTCCTAATAGGAGTTTGTGTTTGTTGTGGAATCCCCTGCATGAAGAAATTAATAAAAGAATTCATAGACATATCAGTATCTGAGACTATGTATCAAAGTACTGAATTTGAAGAGTTACTAGAATGTGAAACACTTTCATAAAAGTTTTAAACTAAATGACTTTCTTAACCGCAAATCCTGATTGGAAGAGGTTAGGAAAAGAAGTAAATTGTTTATTCTTTTTTGAAAATAGAATTAAAAAGTATTAACAGGAGGGAAATGTTAGAAAAATATGTATTAATGTGTGTATGCTTAATGCTAATTAATAGTCAGAAGAATTAACACGTTTTTCATTCTGTTTTACATGCACTGTGTTATATATAAATTGAGTTTCATATGAGACTGAAAAAGATGCTTTTTGAAAACTGCAGTATGCTTTCTGAAACTTGCAAGATGCCCTCTGACCTAGTAATTGCTAGCACAGCAATATTCATGTTTATGCCTTTTGGAAATGTACTTGAGAAGCAGGTGCTTATCTGCTAGGTCAGGAATGAATGAATGAACAATACTATATTCTGTAAATGTAATGATTCTAAACAATCAGCTCTGTTCGAAGCATGAGAACATGTACAGCTGCAGAAGCTTAGAGATAAAGTAGACAAAGGATTATTAGAGAAATGAACTGTTAGCATTGTGCTTGAATTAGCCATAGTACCTCGAATGGTAACATAACATGTATCTAACTGGTGGTAATCAAGGCCACGTTGTTTTCCCACGGAAGTTTCTCACAAAAATTGATAAATCAGCAGAAATTCATGGGACTGATGGTCAACAAATGATGATGAAATGACTGGTAATTTATTACGTCAGCTTGGTAGGCCATGTCTAGTTAGAGAATGTATAAAAGTGAAAGTATTTCCTGTTTCTAGTTATACAAACTCTGTAATAGCACGTTTTTGTCTCCTTGCTGCAAGATTAAAGTGCCTTAACCTGAACCTACCGTGTTTTGATCATTTTTAAAGTATATTTTTCCTTTGACAAAAATTAACTAAGATAAAACAAAGGCTATAAGAATAAATTATGCACCCACACACAAACTGGTTCAGCAATACCCATATTTATGGGGACACGACAAGATGAAGTATTTAGTAGTATGGAGTGAAAGGGCTTGTATTATGGCAGCTAAGGATATGTGGGAAGAGACAAAGGATAGTACAAAAACTGAGAAATTGGAAACTCTTATTTTTGAATATGATAAGTAAGAGACAAGCAGGGAAAATGTTTTTAGTCCCTTTAGTCTTCTGTATGGGTCAGGCATATTTTTATCAACCTGAGGAGATGTTGTGAACAATAAGTAAAAACTGAAGTAATTTATCTGGAAGGGAAAGAGGGCAAGAGATGAATGGGATGGTTTTAGGTTTATCTGATTTGAAGGGTATTTTAGAGGTATACAATTAAGGCTTGTATATTTAACACAAGCAGAGCATTATAATTCAAAGTGGAAAGGGATGATGATGAAGCAGGGGGTAAATTCAAGAAATAGAGTGAGAAAGTAGGATTTTGGATGCAGATCCTTAATGAGAATAATAACAACCGTACAAAATATTATATTCATAAAGTAGCAGAAAGTATTCTAAGAACTAAGCCAATATGAAAATGGAAAAAAGGAGATTTTGCTAATAGGGATGATCTCAAGTAGGGGTTCAGAAAATAGGCAAGAGGGGGCAAAGGAACCAAGATACTGGGAACAAATAACTCAAGCAGGAAAGGTAATAGAGTGGGATGAGGGCAAGAAGACATTTGGATTGCAAGCTAGAGACTGCCTTCCCTACCAGGCCTTGATTTCAGAGTACAGGCAAAGAGAAAGGGAGAGGGGAATTTTAAGTGAAAGACCTGCTCTTGTAGAGTCCTTAGTTGGGTCTAAAACAGATCCAGCTCTTAAAAAGGGGATAAATAATAGGGCAAATAAAAATGTGCATGATAACTGTAAGAATCAATCAGAGGAGTTTGGAAAAGATTGGGAAAAGAGGCTGAAAAAGCAATTTACAGGAAAACAATGGGAAGACATATGTATGGCTCCCAAGTATGGAACCAAATCCCAAAGGTTAAGCATCTTTGCTTGTAACTATCTGCAAAGGTATTTTTATACTCCATGCAAACTTCAAAGAAGTTTTCCTCAAGTGGACAGCAAATGTTGAATGTTTGATGGAGAAGAAAGAGGTAACTGGAAACATATGTTTTGGGAGTGTAATGAGTTGACAGATTTTAAAAATTCCCTACAGAATACTCTATCAGAAGCATCTAGTGAGCAAAGTGAGTAAGTGGGGAAATGATTCATTTGAGCTGGTATACAGAATCTGAATTACCTAGACATGGCAAGGCATAGACCACGGAACCATAGAGCGAGGGGCACCCCCCCACACACACTTTTAAGGAGCACTCATGCATGTGTCACACTAATGTAATTTTAAACACAAACATGCAGGGAAAAATGTTCCAGATCATATCATTGCTGCTGCCAGAGTCAACAATACATGGTAAGGCTGCTGTGTTTATGTTTAGGAAGGCTGGTGGTGTGTGTGAGACCACTGTCATTACATGGGATTAAGATTGATTGATTGGCTGGGCTGCTAACAGATGCTAAACATCACGAGTGGAAGGCTGAGCGTATATATTCCAGAGATATTATAAGATGTGCTTTTCCTTTGCCGCTTGCTTGTCATGTTTTAGAGTTGTTTACTTATTTAAATAAATATCTGTAAGCAAGCTTTAGATTATATGTTGTGAATGGTGACACTGGCCATTTGATTTTGCTTTGTCTTGTTATGACAACATACTAGTTAATGATCTCTGCAGCTTCAGGTTTTTATTTCTCAAACGTAGGATGAAATGGAGAAGGACACTACAGAGCTACTTCCTGCATTCCTAGTGTAGGAAGGCTATTACATCAGAAGCTTTTTGGTAGCTACTGGAAAACAAGAAAGGTTTTAGTCTACTGTTGATGGAGTACAGAGGGACAAGTTGT
>NC_056732.1:1467214121-1467279121 GCF_019279795.1 Protopterus annectens | reverse complement strand
GTCCCCCAGGGTTCTGTGCTGAGACTTTTTCTGTTTGGCATATACATATCAAAAGTAAAAGGAAATACCAAAGGGCTTTGGCCAGCTAAGTTTGGGATGACTGCAAGCTAGGAGAAGTTATTGAACCCCCAAATGACTTAACAATCATGCAGGAAGGTTTGTCCCTAATAATAACTGGTGTCAAAATCATGACAATGTCCTCTGAGAACTGACACAATTGTTTGGCATTTGGGAACTTGTGTGTACAGTGACCTAACTTTTGACCAACATGTGCCCAGAGTCATAAGAAAGCCTTTCTATATTGCACAGCTTATAAACAAATTGATTGTGACCAAATCTAGAGATGTTGTCCCCCTTTACAATGTTCTCATTAGGTCAGTCATTGTGTATAATGCCCACTTTAGCCTGAATCTGTCCAGCCCCATGCAACAATTGGAATACCTTCAGAGATACCTTATTAGAAGGATACAAGTCCTAAACAATATGGCTTGCATGGACCACCTCAAAGATTTATTACTATACTCAGTATGCTACAGAGTGCTTAGATGTGACGTGTTTGGCATATAAGGCATCCATGACCTAATACAGATGGACCTACTGAACATCAAGTCAAATGTCATCAGAAACAGTCCAGGTATCTAAACTGAATGCTGTGGAGAGATGGATATATATAACACAGAGGCTACCACTGTTCCAGAACAGACTATCCATAAAAATAAAAGAAAGCTCATCCATCCATATTCAAATGCAACTTGGATCTAAGGATGAGTAATAGAAAATGTACTCCAGGATTGCCCCTCATGCCACTACTGGATAGAGGCAGTTCCTAAATGCTGCATCCCTTACATGGGTCCCTCAAATTATCTATGGTGTGATCCCAGTTATTCTCACTAGGGCTATACAATTATCAGAAAATACGAACAGCACAAATGGAGCAGGAGAATCCACTGATATGTGCCCAAATACTAATAATTCCACAATAAGGATGCTGGAAAAGATATTTATTGAAAAAATGATCAGATCCACACAAATTAAACCAAGCTTTCATCCCTGCTCAATCAAGGAATTCTTCAGAATAAATTAATTACTATTTTATATACACAAGGTTTTAATTTTATGTATTTTTCTACTTATTCACTTATTGTTTTATTCATTATTTTAGTATTAAGTTTTTTGACACTGTATATTGAATGATGTTTTAATTGGATATGTAAGGGGAGGGGGGCGTGTTTTATATGACTGCTTGTAATTTAAACCTGAACGTTTTAGTAATTAATTTATTCTGAAGAAGTCCTTGATTGAGCAGGGATGAAAGCTCGGTTTAATTTGTGTGGATCTGATCATTTTTTGCAATAAATATCTTTTGCAACATCCTTACTGTGGAATTATTAGTATTTTGGCACATATCAGTGGATTCTCCTGCTCTGTCTGTGCTGTTCATATTTTTTTTTTTTTTTTGGTTTACTGGTGCTCTTTTTCGTTAATTATCAGAAAATGTTAATTCAAGCACAAAAAGGGAATTGGCTAAGCTTAAAATGTGCTCCAAGTGAACCTATGTTGTGGTAGTAAATAGTTATAAACAAAATTTCCCTTTTTAGATCAATAAGTGCCCCTCTCACCCTCCTCCCCCAGTCTTCAACAGCTTCTGATGCCTATGTTGCAAGGCCTTATTAAGTTTAACTCTGCTGGTTGCCAAAAAAGCAGTTACTAGAAAATGGAAATCAAAGACTACACCAACTATATTTTTAAGGTTTTGAATATTATAAAAGAGATAAAATAAGTAGAAGAGGGATCTTTAGAAAAAAGAAACATCAAGTTACACATAATTGAATGGAAATTGTGGGAAAATACATGCAGAATAATGTTCAGGAGAAGAAGGAGTGAGGTTTAACAGAAGGCAGGAACTCAGCAATTTTTGTAGTGTTGGACTGATAAAAGTAGCAAAGCAAATGTCTGTGATGTATATTGCATTTACATGGAAAATGTTAAAAAATGTTGATTTTCTGTTAATTTATGTTTGCTTATGTCTTATGTGATAATTTAATAAAGGTGTTTAAAAAAAGCAGGGGGGAGTTCTCCATTGCCTGACCAAATTTCCCCAGTAGTATAAATATTACCAAGGGTCTTCCCTGAAAAGACTGTACTAGCCTAGTGGAACCTGATCAACAAAAGATATTTAAATTAAAAGTTTTAAATTCAATCCATATCTCTGCCTTCGTTTCAAAAGTAAAGAAGTAACTAGCATGCACACTGGCAATTTTGAGCAATGTTTATGGTAACTGGATGGAGAGACAGAAGTAATGGGACATCAATATGGCTGCGGAGTGGGAGAGGCTGGTCCATTCCCCTACCTATTTCCCCATTTGACCATAATCTCAGTGGTTGAGGTAGCATCAATAAGCTTTGGTCAAAAGGTAGTTGGTCATTGTTTTTCATGATGGTACCATTATTGCCTGCTGGTAGATACTACTGGTGAGCTAAGATGTCAAATTAAGAAACATGTCTTCTTTGTACTGCTTATATGTGGGAGTCTCCAAATTTGATTCACAAATAATGACAAGACAAGATAAAACAGCAGCAGCAGTTGCTGAAATGAAAGCCAAAGAAGGAAATAAGTTTGATAAGTCCATGAAAATTTACTTTGGATGCGGTCAAATAAGCTCTCGAAAGCCATCCAGTGAGTCAGGAGGCTGGAATTAGACAGGCTATTCTTTGCAAAGATGAAGAAATGCAGAACTTGAATGGGGATATTGCAAGGAGGTGGAAGGAACACGGAGTAAGTCCTAAACCCAACGGATATGCTGTCATTTGATCTAGCAGTGCCAGAACCAGTTGATGTGGATCTTTCCTGAAGTTAGCAAAGTAAAGCTTAGTACTGTATACTTAAAGGCCAAAAGCAACCAGAATTACAATGCAGCAAATTCTGTATTCAGTGATTTACAGTATTAGTCACTACATTATAATTGTGCAGTGATAAAAAAAACAGTAGTAAAACATAATGATAATATATTTATTATAATTCTGATGCTGCAAAGCTTCTAGGAAAAGGAAATTACAATCATTCTCTTTTTCCTGATGCTGATCAGTTTTGTAGTATTTATAAATATAGTAATGTTGGTGGGGTGAAAACTTGAGTTAATCCACTGCTTCATTTTTTTGCAGACTGGTTGTCAGTTTAGCATAGCGGATTATGGAGATCTGTCCAGTGTTCAGTAGAAAGTAGGATCACTGTGCTGTACATTCCTAGATGGCTTATCTTTTCTGAGTAGAGGTTCCTAAAGTGCTCTGTGGTGAACTGATTTTTCCAACAATTCAAGTAGAGCCACTGGTGGATTGGATCAGTTCTGTAAATGAGGTCACCGTGACAGCTGAGTACATCAAAGGTGGCAACACTGTGAAACTTGTTAGATATTTCTGGGGTGCTAGGGACCCTAAACATTAGATCAACCTTTTAACCTAGCACAGATATTGGAAAGGTTGTGATTGTTGTCCCGCATACCCTAAATATGTGTTTTTGGACTTGAGGAATGGATCTGGTTGTGTACCTTGGAGGATTTTGTGGCAGTTGCTACAACATTTTGGTATCCCAGGACTACTGCTGTATGCTGACTGCTCCTTGTATTTATAAAGCACAGTAGCACAGTGCCACAGCACTCAGTGTTACTGTTCATGGCGCTTGGTTTCCCAGTGCGGTTTTCAGCTGAGCTGCTGTCGGTACAGAGTTTATATATCCTGTCTCTCTCCAGGTCATGTTTGCTAGTTGCTCTTGCTTTCTACCTCCTCTCAAAGATGTATAATAGGTGAACTGACTTTCCCAAGTGTGTGTGTGTGTGTGTGTGTGTGTGTGTGTGTGTGTGTGTGTGTGTGTGTGTGTGTGTGTGTGTGTGTGTGTGTGTGTGTGTGTGTATTTAAGTGAGGGAGTGTGTGTGTGTATTTAAGTGAGGGAGTGTTTGTCTTGTATCTTGTAGTGAACTGGAACCCCATTCAGAAGGAGTTTTTCTGCCTTGCACCTACCAAGTGCCTAGTTCCCTAGCTTTATTGAGACACATCTTTAGAATAAGTGGTTGTCAGAGGATGACTAAATGGATGAAAGATGAGCAGATTTACAGAACAAAAGTTATTGGTGCATTCTCAGTAAAGCTGAAAAATAGCAGTCACAGGTTTTCATCCAGTATTTGTCTTACCTCCTCTTCATTTGTGATCCTCATGGACTGGTTATCAAAGTGCAGACATGTTCTAGAGTTTATGCAGTCTTGAGATGTGAAGGTTGCATCATTGTTATCTGTGTATGTGAATCGCTTGGCCTGAAGTGACTGTGTGACCAACATGTTATGGAGTGGTTCCCTGTTCAGTGCAAAGTGGCTGGTTTGAAAGAATCAGCACATCAAAATATGAGACAGTGTTAGTTCCCAGAAAAGAATGGATTGCTGTTTGCAGGTTAGAGACAAACAGAAACCTGAAGCTAAGGAGTTTACCTTGGTGTTTTGGTCATGAGAGAGGGTCAAGAGGATCAGGGTGAACAACATATTGTTGCAGTGGAGGCAGGACTGTGGACATTGCACTGGACTGTGGAGAGTAAGCTAAGTTATAGGTTGGAACTGACATTTTAATGGTCAGGCTATGTCCCCATCTTGTTTCAATAGTTACTAGAAGGATGATATTATGGATATAGCATTTATGAGGCCTGTCTCCATGTTAGAATGAAGGGCTCAGCAGTCCTTTAGTATTTTAATCAAAGCCACTGCAGCAGCAAGCTAAGAGAAATCATTTCAGATGTTTATGGCACTAAATAGGGGTGATACTGCCATGCCTTGTGGGAGGTGCACAAAACACTGCCTATTGTGAGGATGCACTGAGGTATAATAAGAACACACTAGAGAGATTAGATCTCTCTTCTTCCTTGAAACTACTAGGGATCTCGTAGAATGAGCTAGGAACTTTTCCTTGGATTGTCTGGCCTTCTGCTTAGCTTGCTACAACTGTGATCCACAACAGGTCAAATGACTGATAAGCTGAATGAATGATGATGTATTTATATATGTAAGCATGTAGGGATAGATGTATCGATGGAGGAAGGAATGCATGGCATGAGCAGCATACACAGAAGTTGCACTACATGTTGTATAATGTTTAGTGGACTATGGAACAAGCACTGGATATCATATTAACGAATTGGAACTGTCCCAACATAAAGGATAGTATATGCTTTTTATGGGGAGCTGTGTGAGAGATACTGAGAATGAAGGTTCATTCTGTGTCAGGATTTCAAATTGTCATCAGTGAAAAGGATGAATTAGGAAATGTAATAACAAAGTAGAAAGGGCAATGGCAAAAGGGAGAGCTGGAACTGAAACAAAGAAATGTAATTAAACTGATGAGTGCATGCAGGTAGAAGAAGACTAAAGGATTGAAGAGCGGTACACTTGGTGATAGGAAACTAGTACACAGTAAAAATAACACAAAGATGCAGTTGACTTAACGAGTCACAAGGCAGAGCATGTGGTTGCCAGAGTGTAGCTTGTTTTATTTACATATTGTTATTAGACTTCATTTTCTGTTTTTTTTTTGTTTGTTTTTTTTTTTTTTTATACTTTGTTGCATTAAACCACAGAGGTGTAAGCAAACTGAAAATGTTGCTGTTTGTCTTTTCCCGGTAAGGGGTTGCCACAGCGGAACTCCGGTCCGCTAATTATTGGCAGTAGATTTTATGAAATGCCGAGGTGCCAGCTCGACGCCCAACCTTCAACGAAGGCATGCCCATTTACGCACGCATGTCTTTTGAACGCTACCCAACCGCGGGGAGGACATGCAGACTCCGCACAAAAGGCACTCCCAAGCCAAGCCGAGAATCGAACGGGAGAACCTCTTGCTGTGAGGTAACAACGTTGCCACCGTACCACCGTGGCAACTTGTGGGAGAAAAAGGGTTTAACCTAGTTGTTAGTAACATATTGGCAAGTTTTTTTATAATAGTTCTGGAGTCTGACTAAAACTGAGGGTTAACATGATGATGAGAGTTGTGCCTCCAAGTGGAGTTTTCTGTGCCATTCTGAAAATAAAATCATAGTTTTTGTGCTTCATATTTACTATAGTTTAACTTTGTATAAAAGAAACAAATTGTATTTTGAAGACTGTCCTAATTCCTGCATTTCCCCAGATAAGGAATGCAAGTGAAGAAACTTTGTAAAGGATATGGTTTTATGATTATCCCCAAGTTTTAAGGAAAAGGAAATTAAAAGGAAAGGAATTAAAGTGTACACATGAGCTCATAATCCAGTCACTCCCTGAAAGAGTTTACTTAGTTAATCATAAAGATTATTTCCTCAGACTGACTGGGTAGGTGGAGCTGAGCTGCTAAAATACAGTATTATCAGTTGATAAAATGTAGTACTTCAAACAGTCACCTAAACACAGTAAATAATCGACTGACATTTTTTGGAATGTCTGTGGAATACTAATGGCCCATGTCTGGCTTACTGGAATTACATGATATTTAAAAATAGATATAAGTCACAAGGCCTCCCTCTATAAAGGAGGCAAATAGTTTAGTTTATGTTTTGCACCATATCTTAAGCATAGTTATTTCTTTTAAAGATTTTGTAACTGACAATCCTCATTTGTCATCTTTATCTGGATATGTTTTTCCTTTCTTAATTACTTTCCAGTCTGTGCACTAAATCACCTTTAACCCAAGAGACATTTAACCTGCTTGTCTTTTCATTGACTCATAATGAGTCAGTGTGGAAAGTGGAGTATAAAACATATTAGAACTTACAGGAGTAAAGGCAGCAACTAAATGGTATACTTATATTCTGGGAATGTACTTCATTAGTTGAAGTATTATTTCCAGATTCTACTGTCAATATGCTGTGATTTTTTATTAGTATGAGTGTAAGCTGCCCATATAAAAGCAGGCTTATAGAAAGTGCATGATGCAAAAGAAACCAAAATAGTATAGGAAACAATTAGCCTCTACTGTCATAATACGTTGATTTAAAATGCCAGAGTTTGTCTGAGATTAATAGATGAGTGTTTCACACCGGTGTAGCACTAAATATCATGCAATGCATAGTGTGATATGGCCCATTAATTTTCAAATATGTACCAGAACTTGTCTGAACCCGTTCTGTAGAGGGATGGAGCCATGACTGCAGCCCAGGTGACCACAATTTCATTAACGGCCCTGGCACTAAAGGTGCTAGAAGGGGTGGAGGAGATGGACTGGACGGCATGACCAACAGAGGGCTGGGGATGGCAGAAACACTCAGGGGCTCACTGGATGTTGTGATTTCCCTGGTGGACACCTGAGGAAGCACTACTTGTGCTTTCAGATGAGGGGCAGGGCTGCTTGGAGGGAATGCCCTTTCATAAGAGAGGGGCTATCCTTTCTGGTACAAGGTCAGCCCATTATGTTGTCCCTCCCAGTGCTTTGATAAGTGCATGCAAAGGAAGGGCTGGAAACTGTCTGAATGGTGACCCTCCCTACTCAACCCTGTCCTCAGTGATGGGTTTATTGGGCTGATTGGATGGAAGGGAGTTGATGAGTGACAGGCAATAGGGGCAAAGAGAGGAAGAAAACGTGTGTTAGAGCTGGTGCAGTGCCAGTATTCTGAGAAGAAGGTTGTATAATAAAGTAGTGCAGCAACATTTTGGTGTGAACTAACATTAGGCAGGTTTAGTGGAGAAGTCATGCTTGCAAAATGCAGGTGATTGAGTGTCTGATGCAGCAAGAAAGGCAGCCAAGTATGACCAAGTATGCCTGAATGATGCTATGTGCACTCACATGTACAAAACAAATGGCACATCACTGCCACACATCCAGTGGCAGACAGCCTAAGGAGAGTCAACAAAGCAAAATGGTATTGTAACATTTTGGTTTAATTTTACCAATTTGTTGACGAGTTAAGTCCACTGGACACATCTGTCCCCTTTTAAGGGTAATCTGGAAGCACTGTCCGGATAAGTGACTTTTGTAGAGTCACACAGTAGGGAAATGATGATGCAGGAATCAAACCCAATACCCTGGGCTCAGGACAAAAATCATTACGAGTTAGAAGCTTATTCCTCTGTGTTTATGGTGCTAATTATTGAGCTTATTTAATCATGTAAATGTAGACTAGAGGGAGAAATAGGAAAGTTATTAAAGGAAAAGTAGCAAGCAAAGGAAAACACAGGGGTACCCATAAGGAATAACAAGTTGAGTGAGAAGAAGGGCATTTTTTGGGAAATTAACATAAGTAGATGAATGATAAGTAATGGTGAATGGCTATGGAAAGGATAGTAGAAGGAAAGATAACCGGCAAAAAAATAAAGTGCAGGAAAGGATATCATTGTGGAAAGAAAAGAAAGAAAGGGAAATGTAACAGCAGCAGGCAAACAAAAAAACATAAAGTGCAGACACAGACAAGGGAGCTACTGACATTAATGGTGCGGACAGCATGCATGGGCACGGGTGGTGAGCACTTAGTCATGAGGAAGGTTGCACAAAAAAGCAAAGCCTAAGGGAATATAGGGCAAGATGCATGATGGATACCGGGACAGCCCAGAGACCAGCACACACAGGCATCAGTTACTGACTGACATCATGTGCAGGCTGCCCCTCCAGTGACCAAAGGTCAGGCTTGTTGGTCACATAGTTACCCAGCCATGCCACCAGACACTCCATGATAGTAAGACTGGTGCCCATTTGCTGGCACACCTCAGATGACAATAGTCTCTGCAGTTACCTTCAAGAGGCCAAAATTATCTAGTTTGGGCTACTATCAGAATTGTAGCCTCCACCTCATTCCAGAGAAGTGACCGTAGAGCTCATCAGTGAGCCCTCCAGGTTACCTTCAGTAGGTTGAACATCACTAGCCCTCCTGAAAGATGGAGCTGATGAACATTTTTGAACCCTCAACAGAAACAACAGCCAGTGCTGGCCAAGGTGACTGCTGCTGTCTCTCTTCCACATCCACAACTGGCCCTACAGAACAAGGCTAAAAAAAGAGACATATTAATATGCACATCTTTTACACGTGAAAATTGTAACCATGTAGTGTAGTAGTGCACTCCACTAACAGCAAAGGTACTATTACTACTGTGAGACTACCTGTGAGATCCCTCCATACTGGCAGTTAACTTCACAGCCACTGTAAAGCAAAGTAGGAAGGGCTTACACCTTTTACCTCAACAGGGATAAAACCTAAAGCTTGCAATAAAACTTTATGCTCTCCCTTCCTCTAATCTCTGCCTCCCACTCCTAAAGCAGGTCTGAAGGGCATCACTGCAGGTCATTGCTATGATCCCTGCACTGCCCATCAGAATGAGTAATGCTAGTGGCATCACACAGTATCCTGATAAGCTGGAGCCAGGGAATGACTGTACACAATGAAATGGCCCAGCAGATATTCCACAAAGTCCTTACGGAGGTAGGACAGGAATATTTTGCACTTCTTCAGACATCCCAACACCTAAAGAAATCATATTCATTCACAAAGGCTCACTGTGGAGTAAAATGGTAGTCCTGTGCATATGGACACATGTTCAGATATCATGCGTTAGGCATTTTAGTGCAGCAGTGAGGTTCTACCAAGTTCCTCCATGGCACACAGTTATAGTACTATGAGCAACACAGGCACACACACACAGAGGATAGTGGGCATGCATGCACCAACCCCAGGATGAGCATGGTAGTGATGTCAAGTGTTCTGTTACCTCAGACCCAGGAGGACCATGGTAGTGCCGGTCAGTGTGGATAGCATGTTCTGTTACCTCAACCCCAAGAGGAGCATGGTAGTGCTAGTCAGAGTGGATAGCATGTTCTGTTACCTCAGCCCCAGGACGAGCATGGTAGTGCCGGTCAGTGTGGATAGCATGTCGTGTTATACTAGGGATTCAGGCACAGGTGCACTAAATGTTCTCAGTAGCATAACCTCTACGCTAACCTCACTACCACTGCGTAAACTGTGTGCACTATTTTGTATTAGAAATCCATAATACAATCAACTGCAGAATCAGAATGTTATAGAATATGAATTTGGACTTTAAGAGAGGTACATAGGAGGAAGAAAAAAATGCCTGTTAATGCACCTCTACACCGTTCTCAACTGAAATGGTGGATAACAGCAACATGGCCATTGATGAAGTGATACATATGAGTTTGGGAGCACAACATAATGACATGACACTGTCATGTCCATTTGTCTGGTTTGTACTATTGGTTACATGCAGCAAGGAAAGACATGCCAAACTGAACAAGATGGCCCCTTACATGAGAGGAGGCATAGCATACTGAAAGGTCCCTGCAACTAGTATGAATATACCTACACATACCCTAGTGTTCACTGCATCTTTTCACTTGTGGGTGACCACAATTTGAAAAGCTGTCATATAGCCTGACTGTCCATGTGGAAGTAGTCCATGAACTGGTGGTCAGTCAGGTGCTGGTAGGTAAAGCACTACCAGTACAGTACTACGTATATTGGCACCGACAGCTATGTCATACCACATCATGGGCACCAGCTGTTAGGGAACCACTGACACATCGTGCTATCCTAAAGCTGCTGCTGCAACAAACTTTGCAGCTCAGATGAACATCATCAATCCTTGGCATTCAGAACAGGTCTACATTGTGACGCTGTATACCAGCTTTGATGGTATTATTTTCATAACATCTGTGCTTCATTTGTTTTCAGTAGCTTATTTCCATGCGATAATTTGCATATGCTATATACCATGCTATTTTTCTCAAGCTCAGCCTTGCTACTTAGGTTCATAGGTGTGTACTAGACTAATAGCCCTGGGGCCTTTACAAGCCTAGGTTCTACTCAAACACTAGCACTCAATATAGCTACTTGTTCACTTCCAAATTTTATTCAAGTTTCGACATGCCCCTTCCACAAGGGAACGCATAAAAAAAATTAATTCCAACCACCTAACGGTGAAAACAGCATATTGGTTTCAGCTTATAGCCTTCATCAGTGCTAACTAAATGTGTTTCCAAAGTACCACCATTTTATTCAAAGAATTCATGGTGTCACATTAATTCCATTAGCTAATTATAATTGCTCATTAACCCCAGGGGGAAATAAAGCCCCCAATTTTATTATCCACATGCGTTGCTTGTAATTTAAAAGGGAATGCAAACCTTCCTGCTGCATATATTTCTTTGAAATTTTATCAATAATAGTAAAGGAAAATTTTGCAGTGGGATATTTCAAACTATGTTTGTAGAGGGCACTGGTATTTCTGGCACATCTTATATCACTTAAATGCTCCGATATTCTCAATTTGAAAGTCCATGATGTCTGCCCTACATAAAATGTTGGACAAGTATCACTACTACAATTACCATAAACCAAAATGTCAAATACTTTGGGACAATTGGGAGAAGTAAAGGAATATTGTTTAGGGACAAACTTGCAAAAACTACAGTGTCCACAAGGGTGGCAACCTATTAATTTGCTAAGAAAAAATTGATGAACAGCTCCAAACCAGGAACAAGAAGGAAGCAAAAGAAAAATGACCATCAACCACAAGTTAGCAAACACTAACAATAAGGCATTGACCAGGAATGTAGAAAATCACAGTTTAATCCAAAGTTGTTCACATAGACTGAGCGCTTTCTCCAGGTCAACTGGCTTCATCAGAGTCAATTTGCAAAACACACCCAGCTTTCCTTATATACACCCACAAATTAATCAATTAATCAATTATTAAAAATTGTATAAACCAATAAAATTGAATTAATTATAACATACTAAACCCATCATTGTACCAAAAACTTTATACAAAATATTTAGTTAGCTTGGTAAAAATGATAATCATATATAATAAGATGTGTACTATGTTTTTTTTTAAAAAAATATATATATATATATAAAAAAATAAACATTACATAGAAAATTTTTACAATATTCTTGCATATAACTATAACCCAGACTAAATTATATTTCCTCTAAATGAAACTATTCTTTTAAAATACATTATAGTACTAAATAGTACTTTCCTCTCAAATAAATAAAGCCCGATGTTTTAATACAGGTTTTAATGAAATGCATTCATTTAACCCAGGATACCTTGTGGCATTGAGTCTTATCTGCCACTCTGTTTCACGTAAAGCCACACAATTCCCAGTGTCACCATTACTATTTGGTTTTATTCTGTCCACTATAAAAAATAAAAAATTTTTATATGCAGGACATTCCTTTGAGTGCATGTAAAGAGAGTTATGTTCATCCTTCCTTTTAATAGAGCTAACATGCTCCCTAACTCTCTCCTTGAGACATCTTGTTGTCATGCCCACATAGAATGCCTCGCACGACATACAGGATTACCTATTAATTTGCTGCCATCTGATCTCCTTTGTGTGTCAAATTGTAAAGTTTTATTCCCTTTCTTATAGTGATTAAACCAACCACTTAAACGTTTACCTCTAATATAGGAAAACCTACATTTGTCTGGTAATATTAATTGTATCTGTTCATCCATTTGTAGTATATCCCAATGTTGGTAAATAATATTCTGCAAAGACCCCAAATTGGTTCTAAAATCTATAACAAACCTGATGGGAACATTCTGTTTTTCATTTTTGTCTCTGTATTGGAGTGCCTGTTGTTTACTAACTTGTTTGACAAAAACTGTGGCTTTGTGTATATTCCTATTAGAATAACTGCTGTCATAAAACCTTTGTGCCATATCATTTGCCTGTATGCCATAATCAGCCCCGCCAGAACAAATTCTCTTAAGTTTCAAAAACTGTGACTCAGGGATGTTATTGATGACATGTTGGGGATGGCAACTGGTGGCATGAAGCAGGGTATTGATTTGTGGATGTTTTCTATATACAGTACTACTCAAAGTCCCATCTTTGAGCACTTTAATTTAAACATCCAAAAAGGTAATAATCTTCTGATGGTTGAAATTATTTTTTTTATGTGTTCCCTTGGGGAAGGGGCATGTCTAAACTTGAATAAAATTTGGAAGTGAACATGTAGCTTTATTAAGTGCTGGCGTTTGAGTGGAACTGAGGTCTTTTGAGCCTTGAACCTTACCTGACTTGCGTGGAGTTGAAAGCTAGCTACTGGATTCAGCCTTTACAAGCCTAGCCCATAGAAGTGCCCTGGCATTGTGCCACCAACGTTAGTTTCCAGTGCCTCTATCAAGTAGAGACACTGCAGTCATCCCCGGGGTGAACTTTCTGTTTCCCATCCACTCATCAATAGGGCTAGTGAGGTGCTCTGCTTGACATGTATGGGGAGTCTATTCCAGAGCATGGGTTGTCTCTGAGTTATCTACCTGTTCCTCCAGCATGTTCTGTTGATTGTGGTAATGAGGTTGAGGTCTCTGGAGTGTGTGGTGTGGAGGGATTGGGATTTCTTTAGATTAGCATTTCTAACAGAGCTGGGTGAGACATGGCTTTGTAAGTCAAGCAGTGATCGCCTCTTAGTAGATGATATGAGACATGGGCTCAAGCTTAATGCCAAGAAATATATAGTTATCCCCTTTGGAAAAAAGCATGTACCCATGAATTACCACATAGGTGGCAGTACACTAAACATCAAAAGTGTGATGAGAGACTTAGGGACACAGGTGGACAGTGGTCTCACTTTCAATAACCACATCGCCACAACAGTCAGGAAATCCTTCTATGTGGCACACCTCATCACTAAGGGCTTTTCATCCAGAAAAAAGGAGGTCATTGTCCCACTGTACTCATCCCTCATTAGACCCATTATAGAATATAATGCCCCGTTTGGTATGTACCTCACAAGACATCTGCAACAGCTGGAAAGGCCACAGAAATACCTCACTAAAAGAATCACAGGCCTAAAGCAGATGCCATATGCTGACCATCTAAAAAAACTCCAGCTATACTCTGTGGCATATCGTCTACTCAGAGGCGATCTCTGCTTAACATACAAGGCCATGTCAAACCCTGAGCTGTTGGACATGCTCCACTTAAAGAAATCCCAATCCCTCAGAGCCACATGCTCCAGGGATCTAAACCTTGTCATCACAATGAACAAAACATGCTGGAGGGATAGGTTCCTAACCCAGAGACTCCCCATACTCTGGAATAGACTGCCCATACATGTCAAGCAGAGCGCCTCATTGGCCCTCTTCAAAAGGAATCTTGATGATTGGATGGGAGATAGGAAATTCACCCCAGGGATCATGTCAGTCGCCCTGCTAGACAAGGGTCCAGAGAAGTAAATACTGTGGGAAGAAATATCCAAGGAATTGTTATGGCTAGGCTTGTATAGGCCCTAGGGCTGATAGCCTAGTACCAACCTATGAACCTATGAGACAGAGAATAGCTGAAGTGTTTTGAGTCTGTCTGTGTAGGACATGTGTTTAAGACCCAGGATCTTCTTCATGAGGTACTTTTGTGGCCTCTCCAGCTGTTGCATGTGTCTAGTGAGGTACATGTCAGATGGGGCATTATACTCTATGATTGGTCTAATGTGGGAAGAGTAGAGAGAAATGATGACCTCTTTCTTCCTGGATGCAAAACCCTTGGTAATGAGATGTGCCACATAGAAGGACTTTCTGACCATAGTGGCAATATGGTGGTCGAAGGAGAGGTTGCTGTCAACCTGTGTCCCCAGATCTCTTATAACGCCTTCAGTGTTCATTTGGCTTCCATCGATGAGGCAATTAGTGGGAACTGAGTTTTTCCCAAAGGGGATGACAACGTATATTTTGGCATTAAGCTTAAGGCCATGGTTTTGACACCAGTCATTGGTCTCAGTGAGGCCTTTCTGTAGGATGTCTGTATCACTTGAGGAGTTAATAATGGCTCCCAGCTTGCAGTCATCTGCAAATTTGGTCAGCCAGTGTCCCTCTGTGTTGGCCTGGACTTCTGAGAAGTAGACGCCAAACAGGAGAGGACCCAGGACTGATCCCTGTGGGACTCCACTCGTGACTGGTTGGCAGTCTGACTTGGAGTCTGCTACTTTCACACTGTGGGTTTTATCTGTGAGCCAATTTGCAACCCACCTAACAATATAGGGGTTGATGCCTAGTTTGCTGAGTTTATCAATACTTCCTGAGTGAGGAATGGTGTCAAAGGCCTTGATCAGATCGAGGTAGGCTATATGAACTGCCTTACCTTCATCCACCACTCTGGTGACTGACTCAAAGAAGTCAACCAGGTTGAGTAGGGGGTAGGCATGATCTACCTTTCACAAAACCAAATTGTGTGGGATCTAGAGTTTGGAGATTCCCTATATCCTTGTTAATTAGGTCTATGATGATGCGCTCCATAGCCTTACATATCAGACTAATCAGGCTAATGGGACAATAATTCCCTGGATCTGTAGTCGCTCCTCCTCTATGGAGAAGGATGACTGTAGCAGTGCACCATTCAGTAGGGACAAAGCCTGAGGTGAAGCTGTGAGTGAACAGAGCACACAGATGTGGTGCCAGTTCACTTTGTAATTAATGTAGAACACAGCCAGGGATATTGTCATGTCCCATGGAAGCTGTATTCTTGGCCTTAGACAATGCAGCTTTAACCTGTGTGTCAGTAATGTTGGGTGCCTGGAATTCTTCCAGTATTGAGATTGGTCCTTTGGGGGGAGGGGTAAAGTTGGCACTGAATCTGTCGGCCAGTATGCTGGCAGTATCTGTTGGCTCAGTATAGGAGGTACCATTGTGCAGTAACTCACAGCAAATCTGGGTATTGCCATAGAGATTCTTGATATAACTACAGAAGGCTCTGTGGTTGTTTTTTAGTTTCTGCTGCAATTCTGCCTTCATAGCTGGCTTTGGAGGTTTTGAAGAGAGATCTCAACTTTTTGTTAAGGCTAATAAGGGAATTTTTCTAGTCCTGGGACTTCACCTTTTTCTGCAACAGTTTCCTCCTTCTGCTGTAGTTTATTAATGGCAGGGGACTACCAGACTGGCTTCCTTTTTCTGGAAGAGAGCATCTTGGTTATGTTGGGTATGGCTAGTTCCATGCATTTATGTACGTGTTCGTACAGTGCATGATTCAGCAGTCATGCATCTATTTTCCATTGGCAGGGGTGCCATGAAGTTAGCTACCTCTGTTTTTAGGAGTCCAAAGTCAGCTTTGGAGAAGTTTTTCATAGTGGATACCTTTGCGGGGGATGTGGGTGAGATGTGGATTTCCATGATGAATAGTTTGTGGTTGGATCTAACCAGGGAGGAATTGACTACTGTTGTAGAGCAATGGTTGAACATGTTAGTAATAACCAGGTCAAGGATGTTGCTTCCTCCAATGGGGGTAAGAATGAGCTGGTCCAGGGCAATTGAATTGATGAATTCAAGGAAGTGTTGGGCCAGTGCATTTGTGCATGAGTAGTTTTCCCAGCAGATGAAGAGGTAGTTGACCTAATGTGAGAGTGTTGGGTTGGATCTTAATAGTTTCCAGGGTGCTTAGGTATGTGGATTGAGAATCTTGGGACATAGTTGGGGACCTATAGCAGGCTACGACTTGCGTCTCTCATCTGCCCCCTGCCTGGATGTTTTCACAATTTGTATGTACTGTTAATCCTAGCCTCTGTGTTTATTAGTCTACTCAATCTGAGAATAAATGCAAGGTGCTGGAAATGTCATCTTGGATGTTAAGGGTAAAAAAAATGAAGACTTGCTGTTTAGGGTAACAGAACCTGCTCTACAGCCACTGGAGAATTCCAAAGTCTCAATAATAACCAACACTGTTAACTGGAATGGTGGCTGGAACCCTTAATGACAGAGTAATACACAGGAGAAAATAAACATGTTATAGAAGCAATTGCATATCTAAGCAGCCACCAGTATGAGTAACAGCCCCAGTCCTTAGCCTAGCTTCTTTCTTAAGCTGTACTATCAGGTTATTATCACAGTATAGCCTTTTTGAGAAGTCAGGGGCTTGCCTAGAAAGGTAGATGTATGTTATCAGCCAGTAACGAACAGTGGAATGCGTGAGGTGAGGGGGCATGATGGTTAATGTGTTTACCTCACAGGCACACAACACAGTGTTTGATTCTTACCTTTGGTTGTTATCTGGTTATTGACTAGGCTTGTAATAGTTTGGATACTAATTGCCTTATTATAACCCGTGTGTGTGAGCAGATACCATATGTGTACAGACAGACACAGGGAAGGATGAAATGGAATGGACCTTATTAAAAAAAGACATACACAGAATATCATCTTTAATTTGGAGGTGGGTTGCCATAATGGTTAAGGTTTTTACCTCACAGATACAAAGCACAGGCTTTGATTCTGACTTGTGGTTATTGGTAAGGCTTGCTATAGTCTTAGACTGCTATCCTAGTATTTACCTTTGAACTCACATGAACCCATAGGGGAATTATGTCATTAGCTTGGAAGATTCATAACGTTTAAAGGATGTCAACTGGAAAGGCTCACCCAGATTCTGCTACAGTTTGCTGTGAGGGAAAGGTTAGTTTGCTTTTTATTTGTTGTGTTTTGTATTACTTTACTGCCTTTTTCTATTTTGTATACTGTGATTTGTTTTCTTTACACTGTGTTTTACTTGTATTCTGCTTTTAACTGCATATTAAAACTTAAAAAGAGAGCACAGCTCTGTCTCTTCATCCGGTTACTGTTGTGTTCTTAAACACCACTGTCTTTCTAGTTGCCTGGCCCTTATGTTAATTTGACCATATATCTCATTTCTTCTCTACTTTCACTGGCTTGTGTGACTAAGCACAAAATTATCATTTTGTGAAATCACTCCCCTTCAACTAGTTAAATTTATTGGCCATCCTACTGTATTCCATAGTACCAGAATACAACCACCCCCTTTCAATCTATCTTGCTGTTTAAAAATAGTGACTCTCCACTAAAACTTTTTTTAGACAGGTAAAACTTAAGTTACCTACTTTCGCAACTAACTCATCTAGTGCACACTGCAATGTTTAGGATAAACCATTTTTTTTCATCTTACCTTTAAGCATATATTGCAAGACCACCAGTTATTGTAAAGCCCACATTCTGCCTCTCAGTAGTCATCTTGGGATCAGTGCTTCTGTTTTCTCCTGGTGAGAGAAGGAGTGCAGTCATATTATTTCCTGGAGACTGCTGATCACCAGAAAGCTTAAAAATGATGTTATAGGTGACAGCTTAGAATCTGTGCTTATATTCTGATCCTGGTGAGAGTAGGAGTAGAGTACATTGATTCCTGACACTTTCTGGTTGGACAGTGAGTGTCTGTGCTTAACATACCTGATTGGTCTGGTTGCTATTCGAAGCATCTACTGGAAAAGGCTAAAAGCCTGCAGACCCTTGCATCATCTGGGACAAGACTGTGGATCACCTAACAGGTTGTGGCCTGCTTCTCTTCTTGGGATTGGTGCTAAAACTAGCTAGTTTTAGCAAGAACTAGCCATTTTTTTTAGTTTCAGCACTCAAAATTATTTCTTTATGCTCAGCACTTGCTCACAACTCATTGTAAGCACTAAATAAACTACAAATTACTACAGTACTCGACCTTCCTCACTTGTCAAGAGGAAAACAGTTCTTAGTACTTAAATTAATAAGCACCTATCTAGGAATGTCCATGGGTCAGCTCCAAGTGTTTTCTTCTGTCCACTTGATGAATCTGGGCATCTTGGGGCAATGTAGTAATTGCCTCATGTACACTGACGCTCCCCCTACCACCCAACACTACAACCTGTGAGAGATGCAATTATATAGCCAAACTGGAAGCCAAGATTGGACTAGACAGTCAAGAGGAGAAGGTTAACACCTGCACCACACCACACTCAACACATAGTCCTTCAAAACCCACACTACCAAAATCCACACAAAGAAACACAAAGAACACAGCCACATTCATGGAGACTCTCAATAAAAATCTGCCCAAGCAACAGTGACCTCCCAAGCTGAAACGCAGGCAACCACCACCCCCCAACACTACCCAAATGGCACATAGCTCACAAAATCAGTGTGCCACTCAACCTCAGCCCATAAAGCAAAACAACATACCCAACACACTAGTCATAGGTGACTCTATAGTCAGGCACACTGATGTCCCACTCGCCAGACTAAACAAGAAGAAATTTCCTGTCAGCTGCCTGTCGGGTGCCAGGATCTGCCAAATAACGCATGCACTCAGGTCACTCCACAACAAGTACAAATACGACTCTGTCATTGTCCATGTTGGTGTGAATGACCTGAGACGTACCTTGCTGGACTACATGAAAAGAGACATGGAGGAGTTCTCGGATCTTGTAGCCCAGGTAGGTATGACCCTAGCCCTGAGTAGCATCCTGCCACTGCCCAGAAAGATACCACAGTACAAGGACAAAATGATTGACTTCAACAATTGGCTAAGCTTCTGGTGTCATTCCAAGGGGATCCAGTATCTGTCTGCCTGGGAAGACATGGTCGACAAACCACGATGCTTTGCCAGAGTTGGCCTGCACCTGTCACCCCTGGAATTCCAGATACTGGCTAAGGATCTTGCCACACCTGTAGTGCCATTTTTTTAGGCAAAGTTCAAATTCTAAATTCACCACCATAATAGGGACAAGCAAGCAAACTCTGAGGGTAATGCTAGTCAATGCTAGACGTCTAAACCTCAAAATGCACTCACTTGAGGCACTCCTTAAAATGGAGAACATTGACATCTGTACAGTGACAGAGACCTGGTTCAAGGCTCCAGAGAGCACCCCTGCATTACCAGGTTATAATTCATACAACACCTTTTTGGCCACATAACCTGGACTGAAACATTAAAGGCAGAGGCGTATCCATATTCATTAAGGATATCCACACCTCCAGGCTAGTTGCTCAACATAATGCATCCAAAATTATCCAAGTGAAGTGCAACTAACACTGGGCAAGACTGCAGTCCAGGTTGTAGGTTGTTACAGATCCCCCACCATGGCCCAGGAATCCCACTCTTAATTTCTTAAGATACTGGAAAATATTAAGGTAGAACCCAGTACCTTAATTATGGGCAATTTCAACTACCCCACCATCAACTGGGAAAACTACTCATGTACCAACTCATTCGCTCAAGATTTTCTGGAATTCATAAATTTGAATGCCTTGGATCAGCTTGTCCACACCCCCACCAGGGGCAGCAATATCCTGGACCTGGGTATTACCAATATGGGTAACCAATGTTCCATGCCAGAGGTCAACTCCTCCCTGTCAGTTGTAACCACAAGCTAATCACCCTAGATATCCATATCCCACCCCCACCCCCATTAAGGAAACCACCATCAAAAACTACTCCAAAGTCAACTTCATGCATCTTAAGACAGAAGTGGCAAACTTCACAATACCCATGCAGACAGAAAATAGAGGTATGACTGCTGAATCTTACACTAATGCACTGTATAAGTACATACACGAGTACATGGATTGTGCCATCCCCAAAAGAACCAAGATGCTATCCTCCAAAAAAAGGAAGCCAATCTGGTGGTCCCCTGCCATAAACAAACTCTACAAAAGAAGGAGGAAGCTGTTGCAAAAAAGAGTAAAATCCCAAGATTGGAGGAACTCCCTGGTCAGCCTCAGCAAGAAGCTGAGATCCCTCATAAAATCCTCCAAAGCCAGTTATGAAAATAAAATTGTCACTGATTCCAAAGGCAACCACAAAGCATTCTACAGCTATGTCAAGAATCTCAGTGGCAACACTCAGATCTGCTCTGAGCTACAGCACAATGGCATTAAATATACAGAACCAACCTATATTGCCAACATCCTGGCAAATAGGTTCAGTGCTAACTTTACCCCCCTCTCAACCTCCAAAGGGCCCATCATAATACTGGAAAAATGCAAAGCCCCTGTAATCATGGATGAGCAAGTAAAGACTGCACTCTCCAAAGCCAAGAATACAGCATCCATGGGACCAGACATCCCAGGCTGCGTACTGCACAAACTACAGAACGAACTGGCACCCCACCTAAGTAGCATGTTCAATCATAGCCTCACCTCAGACTATATGCCTACTGAATGGTGCACAGTGACAGTTATTCCACTCCACAAAGGGGGTGCCTAACTACCACCCCATTACCCTGATGAGCTTGGTCTGCAAGGCTATGGAACATATCATCTTGGAGCTTATAAACAAAAACATAGATAACCTCCAAACCCTGGACCCCACTCAGTATGAGTTTGTAAAAGGTAGATCATGTCTACTAAACCTGACTGACCTCTTTGAAGCCATCACTAGAGCCTTAGACAAGGGCAAGGTAGTGCACCCACCCTATCTTGACCTTGCCAAGGCTTTCGATATCATCCCCCACTCTGGAATTATAGATAAATTCACTAAACTGGGCATAAATCCCTATGTCACAAGATGGGTGGCCAACTGGCTCACTGACAGAACCCACACAATAAAAGTAGCCAACTCGAAGTTCAACTTCAGACCAGTGATGAGTGGAGTACCACAGGGTTCGGGCTTGGGTCCTCTCCTGTTCAGCATCTACTTTTCTGAAGTGTAGGCCAACACAGAAGGTCTTTGGCTAACAAAGTTCGCAGATTACTGCAAACTGGGAGCCATAATAGAATCACCTAATGATGTAGACATTCTACAAAAGGGCCTC
This sequence comes from Protopterus annectens, assembly GCF_019279795.1. NCBI lineage: Eukaryota > Metazoa > Chordata > Ceratodontiformes > Protopteridae > Protopterus > Protopterus annectens. The sequence continues at coordinate 1,467,257,607 of NC_056732.1, read as the reverse complement.
ACAGAGACAGATGCTTGGTGTCAAAGTCATGGCCTCAAGCTCAGTTCCAAGAAGTGCATTGTCATCCTCTTTGGGAAAAACTCGGTACCCATGAACTGCCACATAGGCGGTAGCTTACTAAACACTGAAAGTGCGATAAGAGACCTTGGGACACAGGTGGACAGTAGCCTCTCCTTTGATAACCACATTGCCACAATAGTTAGGAAATCCTTCTACGTAGCACACCTCATCACAAAAGGGTTCTCCTCGAGAAAAAAGGAGGTCATCATTCCTCTCTACTCATCCCTCATCAGACCCATTTTACAGTACAATGCCCTGTTTGGCATATATCTCACAAGACACCTACAACAATTGGAAAGGCCAGAGAAATACTTCACTAAGAGGATTACTGGCCTCAAACAGATTTCATACGCAGACCGTGTCAAAAAACTCCAGCTCTACTCCATCGCATATCTCCTACGCAGAGGCGATCTCTGCCTAACATACAAAGCTATGTCAAACCCAGAGCTGCTGGACATGCTACACTTAAAGAAATCCCAATCTGTCCGAACCACATGCTCCAGGGTCCTAAACCTTGTCACCACAATAAACAGAACATGCTGGAGGGATAGATTCCTGTCCCAGAGACTTCCCATACTCTGGAACAAACTACCCATTCATGTCAAGCAAAGCTCCTCATTGGCCCTCTTTAAGAAAAACATCAATAACTATATGGGAAATAGAACATTCACCCTGGGGATCACTTCTGTGGCACTGCTTGACAGGAGAACAGGAAAATAATTTTCTAGGGTGGCGAAAGCCAGGGAACTTTTTTGGCTAGGCTTATATAGGCCCCAGGGCCAATAGTCTAGTACCTACCTATGAACCTATAAAAATAAATAAATAAATAATATGCCAAATTTCTTCATTTGATTCCCTCTGTCTGTAATCACCAAAGGTGCTTATATTATGTAAACTCTCAAAGTAATAGAAAATATTTTGATTATTTAGGTTCACTAAACAAGCTCAAATCATAGTCATATGAACCACAAACAAGCCCTCCAGCTTAGTTCACTTCCAACCACCTTCATAACTGACCATTATACTGGTCATAAATTAATTTAATCCACAAGGTACACCTTCCTTGAATACTGGATGGCAGTATTTATAGCAATGAATAGAGTAACAAGTTGGAAAGTATTGCAATTCATTGCAAGTGCAAGCTGCCCTGCACCTTCCTGACTTTATTATTAATATCACTTAAAGATCACACAGGTACAATAATGTGGATTTACATTTCCTGCATGTTTTAGAGGTAACTCCTGTCCCCTGTGCAATAATAAAATTCAGGGTGCATGTAAAAGGCAAAACCCTCACAGAAGTAGTGTGAGTACCTGTACCCTGCAAAGAGTGAAATGACAATATTTATAGATTCACAGATATTCCAAGGCCACTGAGTATCATGACCATTCTTTCCCCCCTCATGCTAACAGAGTAAACACTCTGCTTTATCCAGACTGGTTAGATCTGAAGTAAATGTTTGGATACCTTTCCAGTAATCTAGTTTATATTTAAAGGAGTAAGTCACACTGCTTAATATGTAGGGTAAGTTTAATCTACAGGCTTAGAAGGTGCTGGGTTATGAACCTGTCCCTCCACTGTGTCTTATTTATCTGTTGGAGAAGTTTTAGGATCCTGATTCTAGTATTGGTGGAGATATTGGAATTCCAGAGAACCAGGAGGTCCAGGATAATTGGGTCTCTAATTGAGCAGTAAGCAAGGCGGAGAGCTCACTTCAAAAGTCAATAAGGCATTGAATAAAGGGATAGAGCTTCCAACTTATCTTGGTAGCTCAGGGGTTTTAGGCATATGATCTTTTTCAGTTAGGAGCCTTGGGATCTTTCTAATTGTTTCATATATTTAGTGAGACACATGCCAAAGGGGGTTCTTGTACTCAATACGTGGTCTGATCAATGCTAAGTATAAGGGAGTGATTAACTTTTTAGACTTTGACAATATTCCTTTGGCTAAATAGAAGGATTTCCTAATAGCCATTGTCACATGGTGGTCAAAAGAGAAAGAATTATCAACCCAAGTACCAAGTCCCTATCTATATTTTTATGCTGTAGAGGTGTGTTGCCTAGACAGTATGATGAGGGAGGGGTTGTCCACCAAAGGTGATGATAGTTCACTGATTAGCATTTAATTTGAGCCCATTTTTAATGCATCAAGAGTTTACTAAAAATGGTTCATTTTGGATGGTTTGATTGTCATAGGGTGACTTAATAATAACCTCCAGTTTACAGCTGTTTGCAAACTTTGTTAGTCAGAGGTCTGCACTTTCTGCATAGAAATCTAAGAAGTAAATACCAAATAGAATAGGAGGCTCCATTATAAATAAGTTCTGAGCAATGTAGGTTATTGATTTTTAGTTTTCTAATATAGCCATAAAAAGATTTACTATTACCTTTGGCTTCAGTGACCAGCCCAAGTTAAAGGGCTTTTATAGTGGACCTAATAGGGTTTTCAGTTTTTTTGTAATACACTTGATATTATCGTTAAAAAGATAGGATTTAGATCTACAAAATAATTTAAAGAGTTTTTTATTTTGTGGTATAGTTTATTTATGGTGGTGGATGACCAGGATCGTTTGATTTTAAATTTCCCATGATACTTGATTTAACTATAGACTGCTACTTATATGCATGTTTCTAAATGGATATAGAATTTCTTACAATAGTTTGCTGCATGTATTAAGGCTAGGAGAAGTGCAGTAATACATGAATTTTGATATTTCATTGCATAATAGGTTGAGGTTGGCTTGTTTATAGTCATTAAATTCAGTGGTGTTTGCTGTAGATGCTTTTGGAACTTTAAAGGGGAAGGTCACTTTTATGGTCAGATTTCACTGTTGAAGGAGACATCAGAGGTGGACATATTTGTAAGAGTCAGGTCAGAATTCTGTGCCATCTAGTAGGTTTGTTTACCAGCTGCTCAAGGGATTTTTTATTTCTAAACCTAGAAATGTTGGGACATATCCTACTTTGGAATTATAGGTGAGTCAGTTTATTGAAAGGTAAAGTCACCCAAAATAAGGAAATTTTTGCTAATAGGGAAATCAATTAGAACAACAAAGAAACCTACATGGTTATCAGGGGACAAAGGTGTCTTTGTCCTGCCTTGTGAATGACGAGTCAGTGTGCCCAATAGTCACCTATCACTAAAACATTTTTATTGCTGCTGTGGTTTAGAGTGATAGATTGTGTGTGTTTCTGTTCAGGGTAACTTTTTATGGGAGATATGTATTTTTGCTGAGACTGAATCTTCGTAGTTCTAGGATGCTCTGATATTGATTGTTTTACATTATTTTTAATAATATACTTATTTTAAGTAAGCATGGTAATATAAGTAGTGTTGTCAGTGGTGTTATGTGACAGTTGAAACAAGAAAACTGATTCATGATCATTGAGAACTTTATAGGATGTAGATTTGAGGTTTCATGTGCAAAAAGATGGAAGTTGATCAAGCATGTTATATTGAGGTGTAATACTTCCAGTTAAAACATAAATAGAAATAAATAAATACAATGCACACTCTTACCTTCCAAGGCTGTCTACAGTAGGTAATGATGATATAGGTCACATAATAAATAGTGTAATAAAAGACTAAAAAGTGATGCCTATGACCCTCCTCCAGATGTGACTGTACTTATGGGTAAGAGTGGTCATATGACAAAACTAAGGGCGTGCACAGTGTGTACTGTGTATCTCATGCTGTAGCAAAAAAGTTGTCAAGGTTGCTGAAATTGCAGGCATATATGGTGGGAGCATATCTCTCAACTGTACAGAATTTCAGAGACTGTCCAGATTTTTGCCTCGTATTTTGTCCCATTTTCCATAAAATTGCAGTTTTCTGGCAAATTATTGGCAAGTCATTCAAGATTGAAATCAGAAAATAATGGCAAACATTTGAGTTTCAGACTTCATACCCTCTGGAAAATTCATGCTAATGCAAATCCTGTTATTCTAACACCTTTCTAAGTTTGTAAGAGCAATATTTAAAAATTGGCCCTATTTTTGGGCCCTTATCCTCCCATTATTTACATTTTTTTTCCAGATTTCTTGCATGACACTGTGCTCTTTCATACACATGTAGCACTGCCGCATGCCTACAACATGGACAAAGCTGGGGATCCATACAAAGGCTACACAGCAAAGTGACAGATACTTTTGTTTCATAAACAGGAAGAAAAAGCAATGGCAGGACAGTCAAAAAGGAAGAAAGGATGAATAGAGGAATGTAAAGAAGGACAAAAGGAAATGAAAAGAAGTCTGGGGTGAAGGAAGAAGGCTATATTTGTTTTGGAAGAGGTGCCCATTTTCATTTTTCAGAAGAAGGGGAGAAGAGCAAGTAAGCATTGAGAAGTCAAAACTGATAATGAGAGTATAGGGATATTAGCAGGGGCAACTGTGCAAACATAACACTGGCACAAAAGAAGATCCTACAGTGCAGATATGCAAACATACAGAGGATGGACAACTGGTGATAGGGAGGAGTGACACTAAAGGAAGGACAGCATTGTGATGGGGGATAGAATTGGGTTAAGACAGTCTGCCAAGCCAGCACATAAGGAATTCTGCCTGGACATCAGTCTCCTCTGTGACTGACATCAGGGGCAAGCACCACTGTTTAGGGCTGGGCAGCTACTCAACTCTATCGAACACATGAAGAGATACTCTATTAAGGCAATAGGAACATCAAGACTCCAGTCCTACTCAGTCTTCACCAGTTAATGAACTTCATGCTGCGTGACCACTAAGCGTCCATCTGTGCCACTGTTTGATAACAAGCCTATGCTTCCCACTGGAGAAGCAATAGTGGAGGCCACCAGTAAACCTAGGTTGTCCTCCACAGGGTGATCTTAATTATCATGCAGACAATGAACTACATGACTGCTTGGGATCCAGTGGTCAGTGTAGCAGCCAGTGCAGCGCATGGTGCTAGTACTGCACTACTCCCTGATCAGCATCTGCCCCCTTCCCCTAACACATTACACTTCAGGCAGTTGTCCCCTTTACCCCACCTTGTCTCTGACTCTAAGTGACACAGTGTGTAGTACAGTAGCACAGTATATGGATGGCAACCAATGTGCATAGCCAGAAAACACTGAGGAGTGTTAAAGTTATTAAAACATAATTATTTATTTATTTATTTCACATTTGTTAACCGGGTTAGTCCAACTGAGTTTGCAAACAAACCAAGGGGAAAAGCCCCAGCAAACATAAGTAAGGATAAAATTACAATATACACATATTCAATAACAATCACAAAACAAAATAATTCTAAAAAGGAAAAGGTTATTAAGTACTTGCATTGCACTGATAGTAAGCAACCCATTTTCCGTGGAGACCCAAGGGGAAATAGCCCCAGCAAACATAAGCAAAGATAAACATACAGGACAAAAACTATTAAAAATAAAAATGCAAATATGAAATTAATTAGAAGGAGAAAAACAAAAGAAAAAATTATGAACATTAAGGGGTGCACTGATAGCAGTGGTCTAAATTTACTACATATAAGAGTAAAAACAAAAGGATAATCATTGTTCAAAAGAAGGAAAATGTACAGACATTAATAGGAAGTGGGGGGAGAGATAAATAGTGTGGAGAATGGGAGAAGGGAGAGAAAGGAGGGGGCTACAGTCATAGAGCTGAGGGTTTAGGAGGTTAGTTTAAACAGAAGCTACTAACAGAGAAAGAAAGTTAGAAGATGCAACAGGTTATACAGCAGGACAGACTAAGACTACGTGTGGTCAAGGCAATGGCATAATTTCAAGTTTATTAGGTGGGATTTAAGCTCCTTTTTAAAACTGAGAAAGGAAAGGTTGGATCTGATATGGAGAGGGAGTTTGTTCCAATTTAGTGAGACAGAGTGTTTGTAAAGTAGTTTGATAATATTCCTTTTGGGTTTATAACCTGAGATAAGATGCTGATCAGCAATCCGGAGATGCCGGGGGGAGAGTAGAGAGTAACATGGGAAGTGAGAACAGGAAAGGCAGAGGGGTTGTTGAGTATGGAAAAGGTAGTGTGGAGTTGCGATTGTAGGAGAAGGTGCGGAAATTCCACCCACTGAAGTTTGTTTAGTGAGAGGCAGTGATGTGATGAGGGTGGTTGGTTTAGAATAAATCTGGCAATTTTGTTGTATGTTTGTTCCAGTTTCTGCTTTGAGGTAGTTTGTATATTGGTAAGGATGGGGGAAGCATATAGAAGACTAGGTAAGAGAAATTCCTGCACAAGAGTATGTTTAGTGGCAGTAGTGAGGAATTTGTTGTTCCTATATAGTAGTCCAGGTTTTTGGTGGGTTTTTTTGATGGACTGTTGTATGTGCAAGTCAAATTTTAGTCAGTCATCAATTATTGCCCCAAGGAGTTTGGTGTGTGAGGCAGGGGAAATAGTGGTGCCATCTAGGAAGAAAAGAGAAAAGTTGGATTTAAGGTGAGAGAGTGTCTGATGTAGGAAGGGAAGGAGTTGAGTTTTCTTCGGGTTAAGGATTAGTTGATTATTTCTGAGCCATTTTTCAACAGAAATAAAGGAATTCTGTGTTAGTGTGTGTAGTTCAGAGACAGTATTGGAGATAGATAAGAGTGTAGAGTCATCTGCCTATTGTATTACAGATGAAAGACTGCAGGATGAATGTAGGTTGTTGGTAAAAATATTGAAAAGGAGCGGTCCAGGTATGGAGCCTTGGGTACTCCTATTTGAACAGCAAGGAAGGGTGAGAAAGCCCGCTGCCATTTAACAGCTTGTTTTCTGCCAGTTAGGTAGAATTCAAACCAGCCAAGAGTAGAAGGAGAGAGGTTTATATCTGAGAGTTTAAAAAGGATGGGATGAGACACACTGTCAAAAGCTTTAGAGAGCTCAAGGAATAGACAGGACATGAAGAGGTTGTTGTCCCTAGCTTCTGCACCCTTTTGAGTAAAGGATAGTAAGGCAGTCGAGGTACTGTGTTTTGGGCGGAAACCATGTTGCAAGAGTGTGAAGAGATTTTTGTGAATGAGATAGGACAGTAGTTGAGTATGTATACATTTTTCAAGGATCTTAGAGAGAGGTGAGAGAATAGCGATTGGTCTATAGTTAGTGGGTTCAACAGAGTTGCCATCTTTGTGCAGAGGAGTGGTATAGAAGGATTTCCATGTTAGCGGTACAATAGACTCCTGAATGGAGCGGTTGATTAAGATAGATACAGGATATGCAATAGAGTCAGCAGCAATTTTCAGAAATTGAGGGGGGAGTTTATCAGTGGATGGAGAGCATGGTTTTAAGAAGCAGAGATTTGATATATTTAGTAGAAAGAGGTTGCAAGGTAAAAGGCTGAGAGACAGAGGAGCATAGAGGTTTAGGGGAGGTAAGGGTGACACAGAAGAGTTGGGATGAGCAGAGTTACCAGAGGGTAGGAGTTTAGAGATGCTGTCTGTGAAGTGCTTTGTTGAGTAAGTCTGCAGCTTCTGAGGGAGAGTGATAGGGAAAAGGGTTAGGGATGGTAGGAGAACCAGTGTGGAGCAAGGAGTTGATAGTACTCCTTTTGGGGGTCATTTGGGTGTGAGCTTTGAAATGTGGTGAAATATTGGGGTTTATCCAAAATTATAAGTTTTTTACACGATTTCTGAGTTGCATATGACCTTGGAGAAAGGTGGGAGTTTTAGTGGTTTGGCATTTTTTCCATAGAGCATCTCTTTCATGAATCAAAGCATGAGTAGCTTTGGAGAGCCAATTTATTATTAAAATAAAAAAAATGTTTAAGTCCAGTTATTAAACAAATGGCAAATGCAGGAATAACTGGCATATGTTAGGACAGAAGCACAGTAAAAATGGATGAAAACTAGCAATATACAAAGTCAGTGAACAGCTAGGCAATAGTGAAATAGTAACATGAAAGAACATGTTTGGTCATGTGGTAAAGCTATTAAGCACAGATGCAATAATGGCATCAGTATTTTACACTTGGCCTACTGCCTGGGGAGTCTAGCTTGTCTCCTTTGGCAGACTGTCCTGTTTGCCCCTATTTCTTTAATTAATACAAAACAAAAATAACACATGAATGAAGACACTATACCCATAACAGCAGAAGGAATATATAGCTATACTTTAAAGGGATTCAGCAAAAAACAGATGTCATACTGTAACAGGAAGGCTGTCTGTCCCTAACCTCTTCTTCCTATTCCTGGAAAAGGTCTCTCTGGTGCCTCTGCAGATCATCAAATTAATACTGACACATCCCACTATGGCAGGTGATGCCTTTGGAATCACTTGCCTTCCTGACAAGTGTGTGCCAGGCATCCATTTTATACATGGAACTTACATAGCACCCCAGTAGGCTCTTGCTCCCAGTGCTGCATGTGTAGCATGTGCGCAGTACAGCCTTACAAAAGTAATATTCTGCCAAAGTTGTGTCTACCCACCTGGTCAAGCAGGAATGAAAAATGATAGCTAGGACACATTACATGCCATGGACATCATAAGATATTCACCACCTTGCATCACAGTGGAACTATGCTCATCTATAGCAGTGTGATGCACAAGGTTGGTAGCATGCGTGATGATGACAACTGAATAGCCCTGTTCCCAGGTATGCATACTCTTTGTGATTTACAGATCCAAGCATAATCATTGTGGGCAGAGGGGTTGTGTAATCATCATGGTCATTAGCACAGTGCAAATATTTACCAGCTTGTCTTGGCTCCACAGCTGCATGTACATTATTATATTTCAGTGCTTGTGCATACACTGGGGTAGTCCCAGTAGCATGGAAGAGAGCTGATATAACATTAGAATGGTTAGAGACAATCTTACTAAATCACCTATTTAGTGTAGTAGCTGCACTATAGGCATGTTGTTTTGGTCTTCTCCATTTATTTTCATTTTTAAGCAAGATCAGCTGTGGGTTCATAGGTTCATAGGTTCATACTAGGCTATCTGCCCAAGGGCATTTATAAGCCTAGCCCATAGTTATGTGGCTTTCGCCACCCCTTTAGTTTGAATAAAAACTATGCCTATCATTTTTCTGTGCCTCTGTCAAGCAGTGACACTGAAGTAATCCCTGGGGTATATCTGCGATCTCCCATCCATTGGTCAAGATTCCTCTTGAACAAGGCCAGCGAGGTGCTCTGCCTCACATGTACCGGGATTTTGTTCCACAGCATAGGGAGTCTCTGGGTGATGAATCTGTCCCTCCAGCACGTTCTATTTATAACCGTGTCAAGGTTTAAGTCTCCCGCCCTTGTGGTTCTGAGGGATCTAGATTTTTTTGAGGTGAAGCATATTCATCAAATCTGGGTTTGACATGGCCTTATATGTCAGGCACAGGTCACTTCTGAGCAAGCGGTATGAGACTGAATAAAGCTGGAGTTCTTTCAGTCGGGCAGCATAAGACATATTTTTGAGACCCTTTATCCTTTTGGTGAGGAACTTTTGGGGCCTTTCAAGCTGCATCAGGTGTCTGGTCAGATACATTCCGAACGAGGCATTGTACTCAATCATAGGTCTAATGAGTGATGAGTACAGGGGGACGATGACCTCCCTTGATCTAGATGTGAATCCCTTCATGATCAGGTGGGCGATATAGAAGGTTTTCCTAACTACTTTAGCAACATGAGTGTCAAAGCGAAGACTACTGTCAACTTGGGTCCCCAGATCCCTGATGACTTTTTCTGTGCTCAGTGGATTGTCACCTATATGGTAGCTAGGGGTAACCTTGTTTTTCCCGAAGGGTATGACTATGCATTTTTGGCGTTTAACTTCAGGCCATGGCTCTGGCACCAGTTATCCGTTTCTGTGAGGCCCTTCTGGAGGATATCTGTGTCAGATGTGTTTTCGACTATGGCCCAGTTTGCAGTCATCTGCAAACTTTGTCAGCCATAACCCTCCTGTGTTTGCTTGTACTTCAGAAAAGTAGATGCCGAACAAGAGTGGACCCAGGACTGAGCCCTGTGGGACACCACTTGTGACAGGCTTTGAGTCTGACATGGCTCCAGCAACTCTGACCCTGTGGGTTCTGTCGCTTAGCCAGTTTGCAACCCATCTTGTGATGTATGGGTTTACATTCAAGCTGATGAGTTTTTCGATGATACCTGAGTGGGGTATTGTGTCGAAGGCCTTTGCCAGGTCGAGGTAGGCTGTATGGACTGCCTTTCCCTCATCAATGGCCTTGGTGACTGTCTCGAAAAAGTCAACCAAGTTTAAGAGGCAGGAGCTGCCTTTGACAAAGCCAAACTGGGTTGGATCCAAAGTCTGCAAGTTCCCTATGTCTTTATTTATGAGTTCCATTATGATCCTCTCCATGGCTTTGCAGATAAGGCTTGTCAAGCTAATGGGCGGTAATTTCCAGGGTCTGTGGAGGCACCGCCCTTATGAAGTGGGACCACAGTCGCCGTGCGCCACTCCTTGGGTGCGTATCCTGAGGTGAGGCTAAGATTAAACAGCTGTCCTAACTGTGGGTTTAATTCCTCGTTGAGTTCATGAAGCACACAGCCGGGGACACCATCCGGTCCCATGGATGCTGTGTTTTTTGCCTTAGTGAGGGCAGTTCTCACCTGGGCGTTGGAGATGTTTGGGGGCTACAATCCTCTGGAATAGATATTTCTCCTTTTGGGGAGGGGGGAGAAGTTTGCACTGAACCTGTCAGCCAGTATGTTAGCAATGTGTGTAGGTTCAGTAATTTTCACATCATTTTGAACTAATTCTGAGCATATCTGGGAGTTTCCTCCTAGGTTTCTAACATAGCTAAAGAAGGCCTTATGATTGTCTTTAGAGTCCTTGGCGATTTTTCTCTCAAAATTTGCCTTGGATGATTTTATGAGAGCTCTTAGTTTTTACTTATAATGATCAAAGGTGTCTTACCTTTCAAGGATTTTGCTCTATCTTGTAGTAGCTTCCTCCTTTTGTTGTAGAGCTTGTTTATGGCTGGGGTCCACCAGACTGGACGCTTGCCTTTGGTACAGAGAGTCTTAGTTTTGTTTGGGATTGCCTGATCCATGCAGTCCTGTAGGTGCTGGTAGAAGGCATTTGTAAGTGATTCAGTGGTTTGAGTAATGTTTACCACTGGCTCAGGGGCCTTAAAGGAGACCACACTAGTTTTTAGAAGTGTGAAATCGGCTTTTGAGAAGTTTTTCACTGTGGTCTTTTTGTTTCAGGTGGGGGCGGGATGAGGACCTCCAGCGAGATTAGTTTATGATCTGATCTCACCAGTGAGGGGTATACTTCGGTGTTGAACATTTTGATCCCATGTTCGTGATGATGAGATCAAGTATGTTTTCACCTCTTGTGGGGATGGTGACTAGTTGTTCCATGGCATTTGAGTTTATGAACTCCAGGAATCTTTGGGTTAGAGTGTTCGGGCTTGAGTAGTGTTCCCAGTCTATATTAGGGTAGTTGAAGTCACCTAGTATGATGGTGTTTGGAGATACATTTATCCCTCCAATGTTTTCAGGAAGGCCATGTGAGGTTCCTGAGTTTGAGAGGGTGGCCTGTAACATGCTACAAATTGCAGAGCAGTCTTGCCTATGGTTAATTGCACCTGGATGGTCTCCGATGCATCGTGCGTTGCCACCAACCTTGAGGTGTGGGTGTCCTTTATGAATATGGACACCCCCTCCTTTCTTGGTGTTGTCCGGATTTTGGGGCCGGAACGTATGATATGAGGTGAAACCTGTTAGTGCTGGGGTGCTCTCAGGAGCCTTGAACCAGGTTTCTGTCACAGCACAGACATCGATGTTCTCCATATTGAGAAGGGCCTCGAGTGCGTGCATCTTGAGATTGAGACTTCTGGCATTGAGCAGCATTACCCTTAGTTTTTTTCCTTTTTGGTGTTCTATGGTGGTAGGTTTAGAATTTGAGCCTTGCCTAAAAAAGGCACTATGGGGGTGGCAAGAGCCTTTGCCAATATCCGGAAGCCCAGGGGTGACAGGTGCAAGCCGTCCCTTGCGAAGCAGCGTGGCTTGTCCAGCATGTCATCCCAGGCAGACAGACATTGGATCCCCTTTGAATGACACCAGAATTTAAGCCAATTATTAAAGCTGATCATCTTATCACTGTATTGTGGCATCATTCTAGGTGAAGGTAGGATACTGCTCAAGGTCAGGGTCATACCTGCCTGGGCTACATAATCAGAGAGCTCCTCGACGTCCCTTTTCATGTAGTCGAAGGAGGTACGTCTCAGGTCGTTGACACCAGCGTGGACAATGACTGAGTCGTACTTGTACCTGCTGTTGAGAGACCTGAGTGCTTGCGTTATGTGGTGGATTCTAGCGCCCGACAGGCAGCTTACTGTGACCTTCTCCTTACTCAGTCTGATGAGCGGGACGTCAGTGTGTCTGACTATGGAATCACCAATGACAAGTGTGTCTGGCATTTTGTTTGGCCTTAAGGGCTGTGACTGTTTGACACTCTGACTGTGTGGTCTATGTGTTGCATGTGTTGGGTCGTGAGGTGGTAGTTGTTTGGGTGTCTGCTTTGGTGGCCTCTGCTGTTTTGGTAAATTTTTGATCAGAGCCTCCGAGTATGTCTTTGTGTGAGTATGTGTATGATTTGAAGTTGTGATGGTACCATGTGTGACTGGGTATGTATTGTGTGTTGTTGCCTTCTCCTCCTGTCTGGTCTTGCCAGTCCTATGTTGAGAGAGCTCAGCCTCCAGTTTGGCCGTATAGTTGCATCTCTCGCATGTATTTGTGTTTTGTGGGAGAAGGAGAGGATTGTCTGTGTACATGAGGCAATTGTAACATTGCCTCAATATTCCCAGGTTCACCAGTTGAGCTGGAGAGGACACTAGCAACTGATCCCTCGACATACTAGAAGTAGTAGATAAAGAACTTTCAAAGGACTCCGGGAAGTGGGTTTTGGGCTGGTGGGGTACTATCTATAATAAGAGTGCTTTATCAAGGTGCAAGTACTGTAGGAGTAAGTGCTAGGCTTTACAGATAGAGAATAGTCTACTTGGGAATCAAGTAGAGATGAACTTTTCAGTTATAGGATATGCTGGTTAGATCAGCAGTACAGTTTAGCGTGTTTTATAGCAGTGGGCTGAAGGGAGCTAGGAATTGGCCCAAAACGACCAATGGACTACTAGTTTCTGGCTGAAACTTCACCAAATCGGACAAAAGGCCGCTCAGTGCTTCCCACTCCCACTGGTAAGCAAAGAAACTTCCCTCCTTCCTAATAAGGCAATGGATCAGTAACAGGAACTAAAAACAAAGCCCAGGGATCAGCAACTCTGAAACTGGACTACTCTAGTTCAGTAAAGTGGGAAAACAAGAGATTTTTGTTTTATTACAGAGATAAGGAAAAAACAGACAGTAAATGCTATAAATGCTGTAAATCGGCTAGCGACTTTAGTGTGTAGCCTACAGAAACAATTTGCAACAATTAGTAACTTAAAGTGCAATAAACAGTGTAAAATGCAGAAATCACTTAAAGTAGCAGTAAAACAGGCGAAATGCAGTCGCTAGCTTAATAACAGTGGGAAAGCCACAAAAAATACTTATATCTGGTAGAAAGTCACTCTTTTAGCTCTCTGATGCTTGGATCACTCTGCAGGCCACCACGAGGATCTGTGCAGAGTTGGTACAAGCTGGAAAACATGTGTTTAGCGTGTTTTATAGCAGGGGGCTGAAAGGAGCTAGGAATTGGCCCAAAACGACCAATAGACTACTAGTTTCTGGCTGAAACTTCACCAATTCGGACAAAAAGGCTGCTCAGTGCTTCCCACTCCCACTGGTAAGCAAAGAAACTTCCCTCCTTCCTAATAAGGCAATGGATCAGTAACAGGAACTAAAAACAAAGCCCAGGGATCAGCAACTCTGAAACTGGACTACTCTAGTTCAGTAAGGTGGGAAAACAAGAGATTTTTTTTTTTTTTTTTTTTTTACAGAGACAAGGAAAAAAAAACAGACAGTAAATGCTATAAATGCTTTTAAGTGGCTAGCACACTTGAGTGTGTTAGCCTACAGGTAAAATTAAGCAACAAATAACTTTTTAAGAGTGCAAAACAGTTAATCAACACAAAAACAGTTTAAATAGAATGCAGAGCTGTATAAACAGGCTAAGATGCAGTCGCTAAGCAGTAAATATTCAAAAGCCAGAAAAAATACTTAAATCAGTTATAGCAAATACAGTTATAACAAATGCTCTGAAATATACTGTATATTTCCAATATGTTTGAGAAGGACAGTCAGAACACAAGAAGGTTCAGGCGAAAAAAAAAAAAAAAGTTTTGTTTTACTTTTTGAAAAGGTAAAAAGGAGGAACAGAAGGCCTTATCAAATGTTCTCTCTGTATTAAGAAGAATGAGCTAATGACACTAGACTGGGAGGTGTGTCACAGTAGGGCGGCAACTGCAAAGCCACCAAGTATAAGAGCAAGACACCAACAGGGAGGGAGGGTGGGACAAAATAGCCTAAGACAACAAGCTATGAAAGTTTTTAAACAGAAAAAGATTTCTGAAGATTCTGAATAGACAAAGTGCTTTATATATATTAAATTATAAAAACAGTAATCTGTTAAAATAATCAAAAGATACTTATATTTTGTAGCTCAGTTCTTGGTCAAACAACTTCTCCAGCCTGCACCAAAGACCAGAACAACAACTTTTTTACAAGAACACAAAAGAACCAGCCCCCACTAGCCAAGAGATAATTACACAGAGTAAATGTTTCAGTTTATACAATAGCCTAAGACAACAAGCTATGAAAGTTTTTAAACAGAAAAAGATTTCTGAAGATTCTGAATAGACAAAGTGCTTTATATATATTAAATTAAAAAAACAGTAATCTGTTAAAATAATCAAAAGATACTTATATTTTGTAGCTCAGTTGCGGTCAAACAACTTCTCCAGCCTGCACCAAAAACCAGAACAACAACTTTTTTTTACAAGAACACAAAAGAACCAGCCCCCACTAGCCAAGAGATAATTACACAGAGTAAATGTTTCAGTTTATACAATAGCCTAAGACAACAAGCTATGAAAGTTTTTAAACAGAAAAAGATTTCTGAAGATTCTGAATAGACAAAGTGCTTTATATATATTAAATTATAAAAACAGTAATCTGTTAAAATAATCAAAAGATACTTATATTTTGTAGCTCAGTTGCGGTCAAACAACTTCTCCAGCCTGCACCAAAGACCAGAACAACAACTTTTTTACAAGAACACAAAAGAACCAGCCCCACTAGCCAAGAGATAATTACACAGAGTAAATGTTTCAGTTTATACAATAGCCTAAGACAACAAGCTATGAAAGTTTTTAAACAGAAAAAGATTTCTGAAGATTCTGAATAGACAAAGTGCTTTATATATATTAAATTATTAAAACAGTAATCTGTTAAAATAATCAAAAGATACTTATATTTTGTAGCTCAGTTGCGGTCAAACAACTTCTCCAGCCTGCACCAAAGACCAGAACAACAACTTTTTTTTACAAGAACACAAAAGAACCAGCCCCACTAGCCGAGAGATAATTACACAGAGTAAATGTTTCAGTTTATACAATAGCCTAAGACAACAAGCTATGAAAGTTTTAAACAGATAAAGATTTCTGAAGATTCTGAATAGACAAAGTGCTTTATATATATTAAATTATAAAAACAGTAATCTGTTAAAATAATCAAAAGATACTTATATTTTGTAGCTCAGTTGCGGTCAAACAACTTCTCCAGCCTGCACCAAAGACCAGAACAACAACTTTTTTTACAAGAACACAAAAGAACCAGGCCCCACTAGCCAAGAGATAATTACACAGAGTAAATGTTTCAGTTTATACAATAGCCTAAGACAACAAGCTATGAAAGTTTTTAAACAGAAAAAGATTTCTGAAGATTCTGAATAGACAAAGTGCTTTATATATATTAAATTATAAAAACAGTAATCTGTTAAAATAATCAAAAGATACTTATATTTTGTAGCTCAGTTGCGGTCAAACAACTTCTCCAGCCTGCACCAAAGACCAGAACAACAACTTTTTTTTACAAGAACACAAAAGAACCAGCCCCCACTAGCCAAGAGATAATTACACAGAGTAAATGTTTCAGTTTATACAATAGCCTAAGACAACAAGCTATGAAAGTTTTTAAACAGAAAAAGATTTCTGAAGATTCTGAATAGACAAAGTGCTTTATATATATTAAATTATAAAAACAGTAATCTGTTAAAATAATCAAAAGATACTTATATTTTGTAGCTCAGTTGCGGTCAAACAACTTCTCCGGCCTGCACCAAAGACCAGGTCAGGCAGCAATGAGTAGCAGCCACCATGCGCTGCACTGGCTGCTATGCTGACCACTGGATCCCAAGCAGTCACCTGTTTTTTATTTCTTTGCACTTGCTCTAACTATCTCAGTGCTGTTTAACAGTTTGGTGGTACATTTATTGATTTTATCAAATGTATCACTATTTTTCAATCTGTACTTGTAAATAAACACCATCTGCTCTTTCCTAACCTCCTCTGATACCACAAAAAAACTTCTGAGTTTGCCAAAGTTCTCCTGAGTTTGCCAAAATGTTTCTGTTTTGTAATTTTTTTTCTGTGTTTGTAGAAGTTCTCCTAATTTTGTGCACATTTTTTCTGTATTTGGGAACATTTCTCAGGATTTGTGAACTTATTTCTAAAGATTCCTGATACTACAGGAGTTCTACCTTTTGTAAAGCATTTGTTACTACAATTGAGCTTAAAACCAGTTTGTTTTACATTGAGAGTTTTATTCCACACTTTGGTGGGAACATAGGGCTGATTCAAACCATCTGAGTTGAGAAATGCTGGTGGATGGCGTATTGTGTGTTTATCTCATTGGCCTGATTGCTTAACTGTGTAAAATCTTTCATCCTATTGGTATAAAACCTCACATTTTACACTGCACATTGCACTGCAGGTCATCTAGCAGTACACCTCTAAACACTCTCACTTAGCTCTTTAAGTGACTCTCCCCTACTCCTTTCCATCTACTAAGGATCTGGTCCAATGGATAGGTGCCTTGCTGCCATCTCTGTTTCTGACCTGGAGGATATGGGCATTCTGAGGCAGTGCAGTAACTGCCTCATATTCACTGACAACCATTTAATTTTAGAACAGACAAACAGTGTGTGAGAGATATAGATACATAATGTTATTGGTGGCACAGCTCTTACAGACACACAGGAAAAATGCAAACCAGATTTCAGCATTACATCCCAGAACACTCACTACCAACATTAAGCAACAAGCACATAGACCCAAATATGTGAAGGTGCTCATTTGTAATCTATCCAAACCTCCAAGACCTGCTAAGAACATCTGTCAGTGGCCCCCTGCACACTCAAGAAATACAGCACATAACTCTGAAAATCATAGTAGCCCTGCTTCTAAGACCATAAGGTAATATATCACACATCGAAACATTCTAGCTATTGGTGATTCCATTGTAAGACATATTGATGTCTCCTTACCAGGTTAAGCAAGAAAAAGATCACAGTGCACTGTCTGCCTGAAGCCAGGATTTGCAAGATCACCCATGCACTTAGTTCTTTAAACACAAGCACCAGTATGACATTGCCATAGTCCTTGTGGGTGTAAACATAGCTGGCCTTAGGAATAGGCCTACTAGGTGGCCGCCTAGGGTGCCGCTCTAGCAGGGGAGCTTTTCCAGTATTTATTTGATGTAGGTTGACCAGGATGGGGGCACTGGCTGGTATGGGAGGGGGTGCCATGGAGCCCTTTTGCCTAGGGCACCAGTTGACCTAAGGCCACTCCTGGGTGTGAATGACCTAAAAATACCTCACTAGAATATATGAATAGAGACATGATGGAGCTTTCTGAATATGTGCCCCATGCGGGTATGAATATAGCCTTGAGTAGCATCCTACCTTCACTAATGATGATACCCGAGTACCAGCAAAAAATTATTGCCTTCAGCAATTAGTTTAGTTTCTGGTGTCAAAACAAGGGGATCCAATATCTGTCAGTCTGGGGAGATATGACTGACAAACCATGATGCTTTGTCAGAGATGGATTCCACTTGTCACCACTTGCCTTCCGGATATGGGTAAAAACTTTATATATCTCCACAGTGCCCTTTTTAGGCCGTGCCAATTTGTTAACCCTCCAACATAACAAAAATCACTCATGACTACATAAAGGTGCGGTTCCTGAATGCTAGGAGATTAAATAAAAAAACTGCACTCCCTGGAAGCACTCCTCACCCTGGAGAATGCAGATATATATGCAGTCACAGAAACATGGTTCAGGACCATAGAAAGTACTCCAGTTATCAGTCTACAATGCATTTCATACATTTTGATCACCGTCAGCTCAGGATAAAACAAAGGGAGGAGGTGTCTCAATGTTCAAAAGGACAAGTACACTGCTAGACTGCTCCATCAACATGATTCACTTGAGCTGATCTGTGCCCAACTAACCATAGGTGCGATCCCCTATCATATCCTTGCTGGCTCCTAGCATGACTCTGGAAAACCACACTTCCTACCTAAACCTACTGGAATCTCTTAATGTTCAGCCTAACACCATACGTATGAGTGACTTCAACTATCCCTGCATAAACTAGGAGAATTATATGACCCATAATTCACTTGCTCATAGGTTTTTGGACTTCATCAACTCAATCACCTTGGAGCAAATATTTAGTTCCCCAACTAGGAAGTACAAGTAACCTAGCACTGGTACTCATTACTTTAGGGAGATGCTGCCCCCTCCCATGCATTTACTCCTTCCTTTTAAGATCTGACCACAAAATGATTTCCTTTAGTATTAAAACTAACCTAGAAGTCCCATCAAACTCCAAACCTGTTAGGAACTCTACTAAGGCCAATTACCTCAAACTAAGTGGCAGCTTATTAAATTTTCAAACTCTTCTGATCCCAGATGACACTGAGGCCTACTCTGAGCTGTATACAAAAGCACTGTACAACCTCATTTATACTGCATAAAACAGCCAGTAACTGTCTGAATCAAACCTATGATTACTGGCAAAAATAAACCACTCTGGTTGACCCCTAACATAAATAGGCCATTCAATGAAAGGAAAAAAATCCTATCCAGAGCCAAGAAGGAACAGACAAAACAATGCAAAAAGACACTCACCAGTCTAAACAAACAAATTAGAGAGCTGGTCAAATCTACCAAAGCAAACTATGAGGCAAAGATAGCCTCCCAGGAGAAAAATAACCATAAGACTTTTTTTTAATTATGTTCGTAACCTCAGTGGAAATGCTGAGCAATGTGCGGTTAATCATGAAGAGGAACATTTACACCCAGCCCAAAACTATAGCAAACCTGTTGGCTGACAAGTTCAGTTCAAACTAGTCCCCCCGTCACCTCCTACCACATCCAAATGAATACCCACAACCATCCCCCCATAAGTCATAATGAGGGAACAGGTCCTTACTTAGCTCACTAAAACCAGAAACACAGCCTCCATGGTTCCCAACAGCATTCAAGGATGCTTCTTAAGTAGCTTAAAATAGAATCCATCAGGGCTACTAAAAAGTCTGTTTAACTACAGTCTCAGAGGAATGGAAGACTGCAGCAGTCATCACTCTGCACAAGAAGGACCATCAACTGGCCCAGGGAACTATAGAGACATAAGCTTGACCAGTCTTATCTGCAAGGCCATGAAGAAAATTATCATGGACGTGATTAATAATGACATAGGAACTCTCCAAACACTGAGCCAGAGCCAATTCGGCTTGGTCAAAGGAAGGTCTTGCCTGTTCAGTCTGATGGACTTCTTTGAGAAAGTCACCAGGGCTATGGATGAGGATTAAACAATACACACACCACTTATCTAGACCTAGTCAAAGCTTTTGACACAATCCCCACTCAGGGATCATAGATAAACATACTGAGTTAGACATAAACCCCTACATTGTCAGATGGACAGCATACTGGCTCTCTGACAGGAAACATGTCGTCTGGATAGGTGAATCCACTTCTGGTAAGAAACCTGTTACTAGCAGTATCCCATGGGTCTCAGTGTTGTGACCCCTCCTGTTTGGTATATACTTCTCTAGGCCTCTGGCTCACCAAGTTCATCAACAACTGTAAACTGGGAGCAATCACCGAAAACCCAAACACTGTTGACATCCTAAAAACAGGCCAAAAAATATCACTGGTGCCAAAACTATGGTCTGAGACTAAATGCTAAAAATGTGTAATCATACTCTTCAGTAAATCAGATATCCCTGCAAAATATAATATTGTTAGCACACTCAAACGTAGCCCCACTGGCGAGGGACCTAGGAACACAGATAGATAGTAACCTAAACTTTGACCACTGGGTAGCTACAGTAGTGAGGAAATCCTTCTGTGTGGCTCAACTTATAAGTAAAGGCATGGCATCAAGATCAAAGGAAGTCATAGTGCCATTGTACTTGGTCCTCATGAGGCCCATAATCAAGCACAATGGTCCCTTTTGCATGTACCTAACCAGGCACTCACACCACCTGGAGAAGCCCCAGAGGTTTCTCACAAAAAAAAAATACAAAGCATAAGACCTGAACCTTATTTGTGACAGAATTTGCTGGAGAGACAGAGTCATATCCCAAAATCCACATCATCTACGGAATAGACTTCCCAGCTTCACAAAACATAGCCCATCCCTTATTCTCTTCAAAAAGAATTTGGATAAATGGATGGGAAAGCCATAAATTCACTCTGAGGTACTGCCCATGTTCCTTATGGACAGAGGTAGTCTGTAAAATGACTCAAGACTTCAACACCCAAAGACCCACTAACCTGATACTACCCCATCCCATATCTGTGGAACTAAGAAATAATATTGTTATATCCTGAGTATTATTGGCTTGGCATGAAAGGGTTCTTATGCAATTAGCTTAGTAATCATCTACAAACTTGTTGTTTAATATTCACAAGGTTGAGGCTTGTGAAATTCCTAGCATATTCCCAGCCCAGTCAGATTTGGAAAAGTCTCTGGAACAAAGGTGGTTAATAGTACATACATCTTCATGTCCATTGGGATTAGCAGTCCACACATGCATCTTCATCCCATTTAAGGACAGCACAAGTCTCCTGTAGTAGTCAGTTGTGCTCCACTCGTGGAAATAATGGTCTGTTAGGCACTGGAAAACTCTTCTGTCATATGAAAGGTGTTGTTTCCAAGAGTTTACACACCACTATTAATTGCAATATTTAACTTAAGTCAGTTACAGATGGGATGCAAAAGCTATTTGCATTTCTAATTAATCAACTGATTGATTATGTTTTGGTACTTATTCAAGTGATATTAAATGGTTTGCTCTGTTTGTACCCCTAGAAGGAATAATGCTATTACACTGGAGTGAAAAAAAGATGCTTAACATTAGATCATTGTTGCAGCTATATGGGATGTATCCTGCCAGGTTCAGACCAGTCAGTCAGCTTCCAAAGTTTTATAGAGCACCTTTCAGGCACCCTAACTACTACAGCACTCAAAAAGAGCAGGATGAAAACCATGTCCTGGGTGGCAAAACTTGAGACATTTCTTCTCCTAAACTGTACATTCTTCTGCAGCCTTCAGGAGATTGATGGCTGGCAAGCACATCTAGGGGATTCTTTGCAGAAGAACATCTAAACAAATGTGAGTTAGTGGCAACTTATTTTAACTACTCAGGACCCACCAGGGCTTAATGATTATATATTGAAATTAAGACACTTGGAGGTTTAATAGTTTTTTTTTTTTACATTCATTTTTAATTAAATGCTTCTTTCTATTTTTATTTTTGAATTTTGTTCCGGTAGCATGGTGGAAAACAGTTCTTTCAAAAAGTGTACAAACTTTATATATATATATATATATATATATATATATATATATATATATATATATATATATATTTATACATTGTATTTAAAGTGTTTTTTTAATGACTGGGGTATTTTTATGCATGTGGGAACTAATTTATATGTTGATAGGTTAATGAGTTTTACATTTGTATAAAAAGAAATGTAACTGTAAAAGTCTAAGTGACAAAGGTGCTTAACTCTGTTTTTTCTTGAATAAAGGGCAGTTGTTTTTATTTTTGTTGGATTGCTTCTGTTGTCCTACAGGACTGAGTTCTTTAGTCGTTTTCTTTCTACCTGTTACCAGTTTGTTTTTAACCCTCCAAGATTACTGCAGTCCTTCTGAGCAAAATATCCTGGTAGACAAGCTGAGCAAGGAATGGAAATTGAATGAGCGAGTATCTTCCTAGATTTTATCAACTTGTGACAAAGACCTCAAAGAGATGTTTGCCTACATCCCAAATGGGCAACTAAACAAATTCTGCAGCAGGAGTCCTTGCAGGAAGACCTGGAAAATAGTCGCTTTTCACTCTCCCAGTCAGGAGTGTTTCTTTATGTTTTTCCACCCTTTCCACTAATTTCCAGGGTCATGGTGAAGATTCAGAAGGGCTCTCCAATGATCACTATGGTGACTTCCTTTTGGTCCAGAAAACAGTGTGTTTTCCTTTCTATGTAATTAGCCAAGGGCAGTTAGTACAAGTTTCTTCACTGGCATACTCCTCAACTTCTTAGAGCAAGAAATCTGGACAACTCTAAAAATAATGGTGGGGGTACAAAGGCCCTAGGATAGGGGCAAATGTTAATTATTGTTGTTGTAAACTTAGAAAGTTGCTATAATAACAGGTTTTGCATTAGCACAAATTTTCTGAAGGATATAAAGTCCAACATTTAAATGACTGTCATTATTTATCAACAAATCAACAATTATTCGCCTGAAAACTGCACATTTTTTGAGGAACAGACAAAAATATAAGGCAAAAACATGGACAGTCTGCAAAAATCTGAACAGTTGAGAGAAATGTTCACAGACTAGATCTATTCACGCAAGACTGAGGGAGTTTGATGCACCTCAATTTGAAAACATTTCAGCTGACTTCCTGGATGATTCAATTTTGATACCTTTTAGGTACCTTCATTCTAGGGGTCTTCTGAAGGTATTAAAGGAGAGAAGAAACACTGCTACTAGGAAATCTTATGATCCTAACTGAAAAATATTTTCTAGTCGGTGTGACAATAATAAACAGTACCCAATCAGGAATTATGTAACACTGGTTCACTTCAGTATTTGTGGGAGCTACTGTCCTGTGGCCTGTCTTACTCCTTTAGCAAGGTGCATCTGTCAGCCATTTCATTTTGCCTGTCATGGATCCTCCACTTTCTTCTCACACTTTTTACATTTAAGACCACCTAGGAAACAGGAAGCCTTTTGTTGGGACCTTAACTTTGTGCTGGAAAGTAAAATCTGTCTTCTTTTGAGCAAGCTCAGCAGAATGGTTTAGGCTTCATGTTTTTCTTATTGCTCTCACATCTGCAAGGGATCTAACTCAAGGATCACTTGCATAAAATTAGACCTGCTTGTAACAGCCTGCATTTCGTTGCTGGAACCTGTGATCTGAGAGAATGCCTTCCACTCTATCTGCAAATATACAGAGCTGAGTATATTTTTTTGGTTTTAGAGTTTGTACTTTTAATTGTTGCTTAGATCTCCGTTGAAACTGTTGTTTCCCTGTCCTGAGAGACTGATTTCCAATGTATCTGCAAATATACAGAGCTGAGTATATTTTTTTTGGTTTTAGAGTTTGTACTGTTAATTGTTGCTTAGCTCTCTGTTGAAACTGTTTTGTCCTACCCACCCTCCCTATTTCTGGCTTGCAGTTTAAATTTGGTGGCTTTTGCAGTTGCCCGCCCCACTGTAGATTTGATCTGGGACACTCCCCCAGTCCCATCTCTTTACCACATTCTACCTAATAAACTCTTTCTGCACTTGCTGTTAGTCCTTTTTAATTTAATTGTATTTTTTAAACTGTGTTTGGTCTAATATTGCTACATACTCAATTGTGCTAGCTTGCACTGCATGTGAATTGTTTTTACTACTGTTTTAGCTACTTTTCTGTAAAACAAAAAACTGTAAGCCTGTTTCCTACCTTTCCTGTAACTAGTGTTCCAGATACAGATTTGCTGTATCCAGGACTGTATGTAAGCTTCTGAGCCCCCCAAGCCTTTCTGTGTTGGAGGGAAGCCTTCTAGCTTATCAGTGGGAGTGGTAAGCACTAGGTAACCTGTCAACCACATAAGAAGTGGTTCTGGCCCAGAAATTGTAGTTATAGGCCATTTGGGTAATCTCTTCGATCTGTCTCAACTTTCTGATTTGAAAGCCTACATTTGCACTTGTTTCTATCCTGTAACTCATCTAGTGCAGATACAGATTCTTAGTTTTAGCACTTAAATTTGCTTATTCGTGCTCAGCACTTGTTCAGAACTTGTAAGCACTAAATAAGCTACTAATTACTATAGCACTCAATCTTCCTCATTACCTAGAGGAAAACAGTTTGTGTACTTACTTTTCTCACTTGCTTAGAGAAAAACAGCTCTTGTACTCACTTTCCTCACTTATCTAGAGGAAAATATTTTTTTATTCAGGCATGTCCAAGGGTCAGCTCCCAGTGTTCTCTCCTGTCTGTCTGATGAATCTGGGCATCTTGAGGCAATGTAGAAATTGCCTCATGTACACAGACAACCCTCTCCTCCTACCACTCAACACTACAACCTGTGAGAGATGCACTTATCTAGCCAAACTGGAGGTAAAGCTCTCTCCAACCAAGATTGAACTTGACAGTCATGAGGAGAAGGTAAACATTTGCACCATACCACACTAATCACATAGTCTCACTAAATCTACACCACCAAAATCCACACATAGTAACACAAAAACATTCATGGAGGCTCTCAATAATAATCTGTCTAAGCAACAGAGACCTCCAAAGCAGAAACGCAAGCAACCTCCATCCCCCAACACAACCCAAATGACACATAGTCCACAAACTCGGTGTGCCACTCAACCACAGTCAATAAGGTAAAACAACGTACCCAACACACTAGTCATAGGTGACTCTGTAGTCAGGCACACTGATGTCTCACTCACCAGGCTAAACAAGGAGAAGGTTAATGTCAGCTGCCTGTCGGGTGCCATGATCCACCACATAACCCATGCACTCAGGTCACTCCACAACAAGTACAAATATGACTCTGTCATTGTCCATGTTGGTGTGAATGACCTGAGACGTACCTCCCTGGACTACATGCAAAGAGACATGGAAAAGCTCTCCAATCTTGTAGCCCAGGCAGGTATGACCCTAGCCTTAGTAGCATTTTGCCATCGCCCAGAATGATACCGCAGTATAAGGACAAAATTATTGACTTCAGCAATTGGCTAAACTTCTGGTGTCATTCTAAGGGGATCCAGTATCTGTCTGCTTGGGATGACATGGTCGACAGACCACGATGCTTTGCCACACATGGCCTGCACCCGTCGCCCCTGGGATTCCAGATACTGGCTAAGGCTCTTGCTGCCCCTATAGTGCCTTTTTTAGGCAAGGTTCAAATGACAAATTCACCACCGTAACACGAACAGGCAAGCAAAAACTGAGGGTAATGCAACTCAATGCTAGAAGTCTAAATCTCAAAATGCACTCACTCGAGGCACTCCTTAAAATGGAGAACATTGATATCTGTGCAGTGACTGAGACCTGGTTCAAGGCTCCAGAGAGCACCCCTGCACTACCAGGCTATAACTCATACCACACATTTCGGCCATGTAACCTGGACCGAAACACTAAAGGCGGAGGTGTGTCCATATCCATTAAGGATATCCACACCTCCAGACTAGTTGCTCAGCATAATGCATCCGAGGTTATCCAAGTGCAACTAACTCTGGGCAAAACTGCAATCCAAATTGTAGCTTGCTACAGATCCCCAACCATGCCCCAGGATTCCCACTCCTCTTTTCTTGATGTACTGGAAAATATTAGGGTTCAACCAAACACCCTAATAATGGGTGACTTCAACTACCCCACCATTAACTGGGAAAACTACTCATGTACCAACTCCTTAGCTCAACGCTTTCTGGAATTCATAAACTCCAATGCCCTGGATCAACTTATCCACACCCCCACCAGGGGCAACAATATCCTAGACCTAGTCATTACCAACATGAGTGACCGGTGTTCCACACCTGAAGTCAACTCCTCATTGGTCCAATCCGACCATAAGCTAATCACCCTTGATATCCACATTCCGCCCCCACCCCATTAAGGAAACCACGGTAAAAAATTTCTCCAAAGCCAACTTCATGCTTCTTAAGACCGAAGTGGTGAACTTCATGACACCCATGCAGATGGACAATACAGTTACACATCGCCACAACAGTCAGGAAATCCTTCTATGTGGCACACCTCATCACTAAGGGCTTTTCATCCAAAAAAAAGGAGGTCATTGTCCCACTGTACTCATCCCTCATTAGACCCATTATAGAATACAACGCCCCATTTGGTATGTACCTCAAAAGATATCTGCAACAACTGGAAAGGCTGCAGAAATACCTTACTAAAAGAATCACAGGCCTAAAGCAGATGCCCTGTGCTGACCGCCTTAAAAAACTCCAGCTATACTCTGTCACATATTGTCTACTCCGAGGCGATCTCTGCTTAACATACAAGGCCATGTCAAACCCAGAGCTGTTGGACATGCTACACTTAAAGAAATCCCAATTCCCCAGAGCCACACTCTCCAGGGATCTAAATCTTGTCATCATAATAAACAAAACATGCTGGAGGGATAGGTTCCTGACCCAGAGACTCCCCAGACTCTAGAATAGACTGCCCATACATGTCAAGCAGAGTGCCTCTTTGGCCCTCTTCAAAAGGAACCTTGATGATTGGATGGGAGTAAGGAAATTCACCCCGGGGATCACGTCAGTCACCCTGCTAGACAGGGGTCCAGGGAAGTAAATAGTGTGGGAAGAAATAGCCAGGGAATTGTTATGGCTAGACTTGTATAGGCCCTAGGGCCGATAGCCTAGTACCAACCTATGAACAACTGCTGAATCCTACACAAATGCACTCTATAAGCACTTACATGAGTGCATGGATCGTGCCATCCCAAACAGAACCAAGACGCTATCCTCCAAAAAAAGGAAGCCAATCTGGTGGTCCCCTGCCACAAACAAACTGTACAACAGAAGGAAGAAACTGTTGCAAAAGAGAGTAAAATCCCATGAGTGGAGGAGCTCCCTGGTCAGCCTCAGTAATAAGCTGAGATCCCTTATAAGATCCTCCAAAGCTAGCTACAAAAACAAAATCGCCACTAATTCTAAGGACAACCACAAAGCATTCTATACCTATGTCAAGAATCTCAGTGGCAACACCCAGATCTGCTCTGAGTTACAGCACAACGGCCGAAAATTACAGAATCAACTGATATTGCCAACATCCTGGCAGATAGGTTCAGTGCTAACTTTACCCCCCACCCCCACCCCTTTAAGGGCCCATATCTGTACAGGAAGAATGCAGAGTCCCTATAATCACAACTACGCAGGTAAAAGCTGCACTCTCTAAAGCCAAAAACACAGCATCCATGGGACCGGACAACATCCCAGGCTGCGTTTTACACGAACTGGCTCCCCACTTAACCACCATGTTCAATAATAGCCTTGCATCAGGCTTTGTGCCCACTGAATGGCGCACAGCAACAGTTATCCCACTCCACAAAGGGGGAGCCACCACTGATCCTGGGAACTATCGACCTATGGGCCTGACGAGCCTGGTCTGCAAGGCCATGAAACGCATCATAACGGAACTCATAAACAAAGACATTGGTAACCTCCAAACTCTGGATCCCACCCAGTTCGGGTTTGTGAAAGGCAGATCATGCCTCCTGAACATGATCGACTTCTTTGTGGCAGTCACCAAAGCCGTAGATGAGGGTAAGGTGGTTCATATAGCCTATCTTGACCTCGCCAAGGCTTTCAACACCATCCCCCATTCTGGAATTATAGCTAAACTCACTAAACTAGGTATAAATCCCTACATCACAAGATGGGTTGCCAATTGACTCACTGACAGAACCCACACTGTAAAATTTGCAGACTCCAAATCTGACCTCAAAGCAGTGACAAGTGGAGTACCACAGGGTTCCTTCCTGGGACCTCTCCTGTTTGGTATCTACTTCTCTGAAGTACAAGCTAACACAGAAGGCCTCTGGCTAATGAAGTTCGCAGATGACTGCAAACTAGGAGCCATAGTCTAGTTCCCAAATGATATGTACTTCCTACAGAAGGGCCTCGCTGAGACAGATGCCTGGTGTCAGAGCCATGGCCTTAAGCTCTGTGCCAAAAAGTGCAGTGTCATCCCCTTTGTAAAAAACTCTGTACCCATGAACTACCACATAGGCAGCTATCTACTTAACACCAAATGTGTGATAAGAGACCTTGGGACCCAGGAGGACAGTAATCTCTCCTTTGATAGTCACATCGCCACAGTAGTCAGGAAGTCCTTCTACGTGGCACACCTCATCATAAAAGGGTTCTCATCCAGGAAAAAAGAGGTCATTGTTCCCCTCTACTCGACACTCATTAGACCCCTTATAGAGTACAATGCCCCTTTTGGAATGTACCTCACAAGACATCTGCAGCAGCTGGAAAGGTCACAGAAGTACCTCACAAAGAGGATTACTGGCCTCAAACAAATGTCCTACACTGACCGTCTCAAAAAACTCCAGCTTTACTCTGTAGCATATCGCCGAGGTGATCTCTGCCTAACATATAAAGGTATGTCAAACCAGAGCTGTTGGACATGCTACACCTAAAGAAATCCCAATCCCTCCGAGCTACATGTTCTAGGGGCTAAACCTTGTCACCACAATAAACAGGACATGATGGAGGGATAGATTCATGTCCCAGAGACTTCCCGTACTCTGGAACAGGCTACCTATCTATGTCAAGCAAAGTTCTTCATTAGCATTCTTCAAGAAAAATCTTGATGAGTGGATGGGAAATAGGAAATACACCCCGGGGATCACTTCTGTGTCTCTGCTCGACAGTGGCACAGGAAAATAACTTTCTTGAGTGGCGTAAGCCAGGGAACATTGTTGGCTAGGCTTATGTAGGCCCTTGGGCCGATAGCCTAGTACCTACCTATGAACCTATGAGTATCTGAGTTACCAGGTCTCAAAGTGAGTGAACCTTAAAGGTTTGCCACAGAATAGGTTTACATTTGAAATAAATCCTTCATTAATGCCAATGCCAGCTTCAGAATTTACTTTGAAGCAAGCCATCAGTCTCTCTATATTCTTTCTTTAACCAGACAGAAAGAATTCTAGGCATGCCTAGGCAACACAGACATTATCTTGACAAACGGAGTTCTTTAAGAAAGCTGAACATCTGTGTATATCCTTTGATTAGGCAAAGGAAGGCCCATCCATGTCAAAGCAGACTATTGCCATATTGTTGTCCCTTGCTATTGCTTTTTTTTTTATTTCCACTGCAGTAAATTACTTCCAGGTAGGATTAAGGCACATTCTACTAGTAGTTGTCTTCTTCAATGACATACTGGAAAGGAGTAGACTCTAGAAATGCACTTAGTATACTCTAGAAATGGACTTAGTCCTTTGTATTTACTTTTACAAGACATTATAAACTGGATTCCTTTTCCAGGTCCCAAACAGGCTTTGCTAAGACCATTCTGTAAGTGCTCATGGATCCCAGTCCTTCCTCATCCCTGGTTGGATAAGCTTTAGTAACCTACCCATATAGCTTAAGGTGACTGCAGCTGTAATACTAATGAACATAGTACAGTTGTATAAGTTTTACTTTCCATAACAGAAAGTGTTTGAAGTAATCACTGCTGCAATAGCCATGCACTCCCTCCATCCCTCTTCTTGCCTTTTTATTATGTTTTTTAGATAAAGTTATGTGTTCCTTGCTTTTCTGATATTTTTTTCAGGCAATAGGCTCTCTTCCTTTTTCGGAGCAAGAAAGTCCCGAGTCCTTTTGGCACCCAGGCTGCTGTTTTTTTTTTCCCTTTGGAGATTGTACTACAGTGGCCTGGATGCATGTGTGAAGGGAAACCCGAAACTTTGAAAGACTGTCCGGCTGTTATACCCTGGGTAGGATATACCGATATAGCTAAAGGTTACTACAGCAGTGATTACTTCAAACATTATTGTGATGGTAAGTTCAACTTACACAACTGTACTTTCTACTTTGTGACTGCATATTTCAAGGAGAGGTAAATTTAAGTGATGGCAGTATGAAAAGGATGGCTTCCTTGTGAGATTAAGTATGGAATGGAATTAATCTAATCACAAAACATAAACTACAGGCTTTGTGGGAGGAGCAACATTTCCCAGAGAATGAGTCACAGATGTTCATCGTGTTATCCTGCTGCAGTCATCACACTTGGGTTATCCTGTCGTCAGATGTGGGCTTCATGGCATCTTACATACTACTAATACCATTTGCAAAGCTGCATATGAGGAAATTACAGTGGTACCTAAAAAGCGTATGGTTTCAACACAACCACAGCTTGGACACAATGATATCTCTCATTCCCTGCCTACAACAGGAGTTTCTATGGTGGTCACAGGCATGTCACCTCAACAAGGGTCAACCTTCACCTTGCCCCCAGCCAGGCAAACTATGACAACAGATGCATCGGACTACGCCTGGGGGCACACAAGGCAGGACAGTGCATTCAAGGCATATGGACTGCAGATCAAAGGAATATGCACATCAATCAAAAAGAGATGCTAGCTGTACAGAATGCTCTGACAGCCTTCAAGAATCTATTACATCCAGGACAACTTACAATAAGGACGGACAACACCACAGTAATGTGGTACATAAACAAACAAGGGGGTACACACTCCTACCCTCTATGCAGGCAAGCAATGACCTTGTGGAACACAGCTCTGGCTTACCAAGTTCAGTTACAAGCTCAATTCCTGCCAGGAAAAAAGAACACATTGTCAGACGACCTCAGCAGAAACATCATGGACCCCCACGAGTGGAAACTGGATCCACAAGTATTTGCAATGATAACTCAGAAATGGGGCCTTCCAGACATAGACCTGTTTGCCAGTCCTCAAAACAATCAACTAACAAAATTCTGTACAAGGACACTTCACCATCAAGCTTGGAAAGTGGACGCACTCTCATTCAGTTGGAAAAACCTGACAGTATATGCCTTCCCTCCATTGCCTCTCCTCACAAAGGTGCTTCTGAAAGTCAGAAAGGAGAGACGATGTCTGATACTCATAGCCCCAGACTGGCCATGCCAGCACTGGTACCCATTATTGAGGAATATGGCCCAGGGCCCACCTTGGATTTTACCACAAATTGCCCATTTGCTCACACAGCAAAACAATCAGATTCTTCACAGCCAGCTCAAAACCTTAAATCTGGCTGCATGGCAAATCACCTAAGCATCCAGCCAGCTCCTCTTTCCCAAGCAGTTATGGATGTTATTCTGGAAGCTAAGAGGCCCAGCACCAGGAAGGCCTATTCGGATAAATGGAAAAGGTTTTGCGCCTGGAACCAAGCTAAAGGCCAAAACACACTTCAGCCTCACATGCCTCAAATTCTACAGTACCTAACCGAGATGTTACACAATGGACTTTCTTTTTCCTCCATTAAAATCCATGCATCAGCTATTACAGCCCACTACAACACAGATCCACCCTTATTTTCGCATCCACTTCTAAGGCAGTTCCTCAGAGGGGCAAAAAACATTAGGCCCCCCAGGAGAGCACCTACACCAACATGGGACCTCAATTTTGTTCTGGAAAAACTTACACTACCTCCCTTTGAACCAGCTTTCTCTGCAGATCTACAGTTTCTATCATGGAAGACTGTCCTGCTACTAGCAATAACTTCAGCTAGAAGAGTCTCAGAGCTGCAGGCACTAATGGCAGTGGAACCTTTCCTCATTTTCCATCAAGACAGAGTTTCTCTACGAACTAATCCTTTCTTCATGCCTAAGGTGGTTTCCAGTGTGGCTTTAAATCAAACCATCCACTTATCCACCTTCTTCCCAAATCCACAGAACAAAGGAGAAAGACTCCTGCATTCCTTGGACATTCACAGGCAACTTCATTACTACTTGGATAAAACTAAGGTTTTCAGAAAATCTGACCAGCTCTTTGTATCCTATGCTACAACTTCACAAGGGAAGGCCATATCAAAACAAACCATTTCCAAATGGATAGGACATTGCATTCGTTTTTGCTATACCCATCATGGAAAACCAGTTCCTGCTACCATTAGGCCCCACTCTACCAGGGCAACAGCTACATCTACAGCCTTCCTCAGGGGGGTTCCTACCAAGGAGATTTTGGAAGTTTCAACTTGGAGTTCAGTACACACCTTTACCAAACACTATCACTTACCACTTTACTCTAAGACTAGAGCTGGCTTTGCCACTGCAGTTCTGCAGGGCCTTCTAGCCTCCTCTAACCCTCTATAACTCCTCCACCCATCCTTAGCTTTGGGATTCTACCCAAGTGTGATGACTGCAGCAGGGTAACACGATGAACATAGTACAGTTTTGTACCTACCATAAATGTAGATGTTCGAGTGTTCACCCTGCTGCAGTCCAGGTTACCCTCCCTCCATCCCCTCTGATCTAAATGGCTAAAATCTCTACATTACCTTCCTGATGTATTTGGTTATAGCTAGAGGGATTTTGTGTTTGTGCAGAAATTACTTAATTTGGTACTAATTACTGACCACCTTTTTGGGGGCACCTGACATCTGGGGCAAGAAAAACTGAAGAAAATGGCATCGGATGCATTATTTATACCCCTGGTGCACTGACGTCAGGGAAGAAGCGACAGCAACCAACGCCGGACCAAGACTTTGGAATTCCGGCCGACTGCGGGACCGCCTGACGACAGGATAACCCAAGTGTGATGACTGCAGCAGGGTGAACACTCGAACATCTACATTTATGGTAGGTACAAAACTGTACTTTACTGATTGCAAACATAAAATGTATCATGCAGTTAGAAGAGAAGTTAATCTATGTAGTT
The DNA here is from genome assembly GCF_019279795.1 of Protopterus annectens. NCBI lineage: Eukaryota > Metazoa > Chordata > Ceratodontiformes > Protopteridae > Protopterus > Protopterus annectens. Next base: position 1,467,224,733 of record NC_056732.1, on the reverse strand, counting down.
ATCCACAGACACAACTCCTACTGTACTCCTTTAATTGTCTCCAGCTCAGTGCTAGTCTGACACTTCTTATTCCAGGTTCTGCATCTGAACAGATTCTTCCATTCCCATGTTTAGTTCTCTAAGAAGATGTAGTCTTGGATTTTCTTATTCAGTACTCTACACTTGATGTTTATAATGTGTAACCAATAAACAACATTTTGGTTCAACTCTGCAAACTCTACTGTACACTGAAAGTAACACTTCAGGTGTGTGTACATTGTACAAACATTCTGTGTATTTGTACTTACTAAACATTCTGTGTACATGTATTTACCAAACATTCTGTGTGTACTTACCAAACATTCTGTGTGTGTACTTACCAAACATTCTTTGTAAGTGTACTTACCAAATATTGTGTGTGTGTGCTTATCAAATATTCTGTGTGTGTACTTAGCAAACATTCTGTGTACGTGTACTTACCAAACATTCTGTGTACATGTATTTACCAAACATTGTGTATGTGTACTTACCAAACATTCTGTTTATTTGTATTTGCCAAACATTGTGTGTGTGTACTTACCACTGCTTTTGATGTAGGAGGCAGTGCTTTGTGGGTAGATTATACTGTGTAGGGCACCTTTAAAATAGGGTCCCAAGCTAACAAGATCTACCTTGCCAACAAAATGGACAATATAAATAAAGGCACACAACTGATTTGTTATTTCTAGGTCTGTGTTGTTAAAAATAGCACTCAGTGACTTGAATTATTGCAATCCTAGGATGCACTGTGATGAAAAAGGCTCTTGCTTTTGACTTGCTGATGTTAGGCTTGAAAAGACATCATCGGTAGCATGGCAATTCTGTAAATAAAACCCTTTAAATTAAACGTAGCTCAGTCTAATTCAGCTAGATGAATGCCTGGCTGAATCTAAACACTGGCTTTGCACTGATTGAGTTACTAGATAAGAATGAACCAGTTGCTGCTGCCTTCAGTTCTCTGTGTGTTTCACTGCTCTCTGTTCCATTTGATGTATTTCTATCTCTATTCATTTTCATTGTAGTTTCTAAAACTTTTTGCAACCGGTCCTGTTTCTACATATAGTAGACCCATGCTGATTTGTTTGTGTTTGGAGGGGATCAAATGCCATGCTTTATGAACTCTGCCAAGCAAATTGCGTTTTACTAGTCTTACTTAAACTCAGTTTCCTACCTTTGAAGATGGTATTTTGCCATAAGCAATATGTGAACTAAACAGCAGATTCTTCGGGAATTAGAGCAGGTAATAGGTTTATCTTGAATTCTTGGAGACTTCACGCAGCAGTATCTTTGATTTTATTCAGAATTACCAAGGGTGCTTTTCCAGTATCTAGTCACTCTAATAAAAACCAGGCCATAACTGTTCTTCTACATGTATTTATTTAGTTAGTTAATTGCTTTTGTTTACTGGTCAAGTTTGACTGAGCTACGTTACACACTGTCAGTGGAAGCCCAGGGAGAAAAGCTTCAAGAAATAGTAGATGGAAAATATAAAAAAAATTTAAACAAATTATAAAGAAAGAACAGTATAAAAATTTTTGAAACTCATTAAAATGGAATAAACAGGAAATATCACAGAAAGATATAAAGTGTAGTAAGTCCTAAGAAATGACATTGGTGAACATTCAGAACATCACTGGAACAAGAAATTGTCAGTACAAATGTGGCAACATTATTAAGCAGCACATAGTATCAAAAATATGAGAGGTAATGTGATATGCATACATATTCATGTTGATATGTAAACTGATATGTTAACTGATAAGATAATAATTAACACATGCATTTTTCATGGCAGGGGGATGCAATAAATTCACTTCCATAAGACACAAAAAGCCAGTGGGGAAGAAATGATTTAATATATATAAAGAGGAAATCTTGAGCATTTGGGTATTTTTCTCCTGGAGGTTCCGAACATTAGCAGATTCTAGTGTGACTTACATGTAGTTTGACGTTAGTTTGAAAAGTAAGTTGATTGATGGTGAAGGGAATGCTGTTCAGTAGCTTAGAGTATAGAGAGTCCCCAGTCCCCTTGTGAGTTGCTGGATTCTTGGGATTCTATTAGGTGTTGGTCCTTTCCTCTAAGGTTCCTTTTTATTTTTATTTATTTATTTTTTTTGTTTGTGTTGTTTATAATTTTATTGTATCACCAATAGTTGGGGTGTTTAAGGAATAGTGTAGTATTCTATGTGCCCTTAGGAGTTGCGTATATATCTGGTATGGTAGTTCTAGTCAGGTTCTACAAGGGAATACAGTGATGGGTTCAGTTTGAGAGGTCGCATGCAAATTTACTTATTTCATTATAGCACTGTTCAAGCTTGTTCATTAGTGTAGTCTGAATATTTGTGAAAACTATAGATGTATACACCAGACATGGAAGTGAGATGGGTGTCGTAGTTCTCTTTCTGCTGCCATCAGTGAGATATGTAAAGTAGCCATCATTTGTGATGGTGTTTTTAGACAAAGTTGAAGCTTTGATCAAATTTAAGTTTGCCACCTATGATGACATCTGGTAACTTGGGTGACTTGTAGTTGGGATAGTGTTAGGGCTGTGCAAACAAGAATTGAGTCATCGGCATATTGTTGATTGCACATGTTCAGCTAATGTTTGCTTGTCATTCATGAATATATAAATAAGAGGGGTCATAGCATCAACCCTGTGACATTCTAGTTTTGAGAGCTTGTTGAGAAGAGAGTGAGGTATGATATCAAATGCCATCAAGATGTCCAGAGACAAGGTGAAGACAAGGTTATCTATATCTCTAGTCAGGTTGACTGTGTCTAGAAAATGTAGATGGGCAGTTCCAGTGTTTTGATGGGGTTGAAAGTCATGTTGTGAGGGGGGAAGTAAGTGTTTGCAAGGCAGAAAGTTTAGGATTTGATAATGGGTGCATGCTTCAAGTATTTTAGAGAGTAGAGGGAGTATTGTGATAGGCTGATAACTTGGTCACATTGTATGTATTGGTATAATCTGAAAGGTTTTCCATATTGTTGGCACATATAATTCTTGTAAGGATCTGTTGATTGGTAGTTTATTTCATCTATTCCCAATTTAAGGTGTTCTGCAGAAACATAATTTGCTGCTAAGGTATTGGGTTTTAGTCTGTGCAAGTATTTCTTTATTATAGTAATCTGGGACTGGTTCAAATGAGAAGTTATTTGATTAGTACAGCAGTTTGAAGTGAGAAGTAGTTTGTCTACATTGTATTGGCAATTGTGAGAAGTATTAGCCATAAAGTCCATATTCAACTTGCAAACTATGATGGCAATAATGTCTTAGAGGTGGGCTTATACCTTACTTTAGGATATTGTTTATAGTAAACCAGAACTTTTTGGCCTTATTGAAGTGTGCTGCCTGTGCTGTTGTTTAATAGTTCTTTTTGCCTGAAAAAAAATATTTTAGTTACATTTCTTAGGCATCAGTAGATTTGGTAATTGTTTTGGGTTGTGTCTTTGTGCCAGTATTCAAAAAAAATCCCTAGTTTTTTAATTGAACTGTTTTTCATATTAGCCAGGGTGCAGTTTACACTTTGACCTGCTTACCTTTTTATATCTCAGAGATGCCTGTTGGTTTAACTTATAGACAAGTGGTGTTGAAGTATGAGACAGCAGTCTCTAGTTGGAGTATTTTTAGTGGAGTCCAGTTGCACTGTTTCAGGGTATCAATAAATATATCCTTGTTGAAGATGATAAGTGTTCTTACAGAGTTTGCAGGCCCTTGATGATTTTTAAAAGTATCTGATTATGTATGTTGGATGGTGGTAACTAAGTGCATCATGGAGGATTCCAGTCTGTTTTATTCATTTATGTTAATGCTACTGGATAATATGCAGTCCGGAGTGTTAGCTCTGCCAGAGGTTTTATCATATTTTGTTGGAAATTTAATTGTATGGGTCAGACTGAAGGAGGTGCTAGTATCTTGATCAAACTAATCCTTGTTTTAGTCACCAAGAAGATGGGTTTTCTGCTAATTATCTATGTGAGTATATTTTCAATAGTATTAATATTGTTTCAATTTGGAGGTATGTATATACCTATTGTGCATATTGCCTTATGTGAATTTAATTCAAAATCGGTTATTATTAGTTCTTTAAATTCAAATTTGGAGGAGTGTTTTACTATTCTAGAATGTTAAAGAACATATTTACAACCCATCCGTTAATGTTTAGTAGTTCAGTTATTTCTTATTTTGTTATATCCTGGGTGTTTCTTCTTCTTTGATGGAGGAATTTAAACATCATTTGGTGTGGGTGGTGAGTTTGAATCCAGGCATGACGTACATTAATTTTATTATAGATACTACATGCATTTATGTTAAATATCTTATGGTCTTGTATGTTATGTTTTATAGACGCTGAGGATTCAGGGCTGGAATGATAACTGGGATATACATTTTTGGTTGAGTTTGGATGGCTGGAGTTTTGTCCACTATTTGTGGTGGAAGGTCCTAGGTTTGGGTGTACATCACCATATATTGTCAGTATTTAGTGGAGTATCAGTGTTTGGTTGAATCTGACCGTTAGTCACTTCATAATTCTAGCTCAAAGTATTCTATAGTGGTCTGGTTGTTTTATCAGAAGGAATATTTTTAAAAGTAAATTGGATGAGTTGTACAAGAAGGAGTAGATCTGGTGGGTATAGGTATAGTTATTATGAGCTCAGTAAAGTTACCATTTGCAGGGAACTGAAGATTATATGACAGCTGATAGGTTGTTAGATTGATACTAGAATTAAAATGGGTTTGGCTTAATGTATAAGTTTTTTACCTCACAGAAACAAAAGTGCAGGGTTTCATTCTGACCCTGGGTTATTGGCTAGGCTCAGAATAGCCATTCATTGCAGTTACCATAGTATTCATCTATGAACATATAAAAGAGGGGAGTGTGGCTAAGAGATAGGGTTACATATTGCAGTTAAAATATATAGAGCTGGCATTTTGGTTTAGAAATTATAGTGGGCTAGTTATGCCAGTGAGTTGATCATCTATTTGTAGAGGATTAGTCTAGTGGGAAATTGTGTTGAGATTGATTAAAATTAGTTATATTAGTTGCAGTGCAATGTTTAGGGGGTACATATTGATGTTAAAAGGGCTACTCAAGAGGTATGCTAAGTGGGATCAGTTGAATGGGTGGCTTTGAACAAGAGGAATTCTGGATGGCTGGTTGGGGGTGTGAGGGAACAGCTGCATACAAAAGCAACAGTGAAAGACAAGGTAGGGGAGCAAAGGATTTAAACATTGCTTGTGACTTAAATAAGACATGCTGGAGGGACTGGTATGTATCTCATTGAATCCCATTCTCTGTAATAGGCTTCCCATCCATCTGGCCTTCCCTAACCCTATTCAAACACAGCCTGGACCAGTGGATGGAAATCAGAAATTCATCCCCTGGTCTGAAACTTATGTCTCTGATGAACAGAGGCAGCCTGTAAATCATGTTCTAACGTACACCCCTTAAAACAACCTGTAAGGCATATAACATGGAATACATTTGAGCTGCATGGCTAGGCTTATAGAGGCCCCAGTGATCTTTAGCCTAGTATATACCTATGAACCTAAGAACTGTTGCTGAATGTAGCGAGGCAGTATTGAACAAGCTCACCCTTGAGCAGTCAACTGTTACCAAAAAGTCTCCAAGTTCTTGTACTTCTACTCCTTTTAACAAAGTCTAGTTTACTGCTTTTAGGTTGTTGCAGACGGCATGATATGAAACTTTTGTGTCATGAACAATAACATTTATATCTTCACATTCTACTATGCAAGCAATAAGGCATGATGAAGTTTATACTAGATAGGTCTAATGTTTGACTGCAATAGTAGTGTGAGGCACAAAGCCCATGGCTTTCACCCAGTTGCTGTACTGGTTCAACAGAAATGGTAGTTCTGTATCCATTGGGATCTTTATTCTGCTTCTAAGGTAGACAGCAGTTACTGTACCTAAAGTCATTTATCACTTCATGTTGTGGGGTTTTAATGGACATCTTAAAACCAGAAAAAAATACTGAAAAATAATTGTGCTTTTATAAAGAAGATGGTGATAAATTAATTTTTATAAAGAAGACTGGTGATTAACGAATCTGATTATCAGTGTACCTAACACTATACTTGCTATCTATCAGATTTACAATGGCCTACATTCCAACTCTCCACTGTTGGAAAAATTCTGTGGTCAAAGTGATACGCTGCCTGGCACCCAAGTGAAGTCATCTGGAAACACCATGAGAGTTGTCTTCTATACAGATGCAATTGGAACTGATGGAGGCTTTAGTGTGACCTATACATCACTGGAAGATGCAGGTATGAATGAAAAAGAAACAGACAGTTTACTGGAAAATATTATTTAGTTGTCTCAGTAAGTCCAACCAAATTTTCTAACTTATGTAGTACAAAATATTCCACTTGATAAAGTCTTGTTCCTTTTCCTAATGAATACAGTTACAAGCATCTCTTAATCTCATTTATTTTTCACAATTATTGTTATAATTATTGTTATTTTACATATTTGCTAACCAGGTGAGTCAGTATGCATGTGTGCTTTTTTCTGGGATAGGCTGAAAGCACTGACTGGTTAAATAGCTCACAAAGAGTCACATGATTTACAAGTACAAAACAAGAGAATGTCAGTCATGAATACAGAATGAAGGTCATCAGCAGTTCATTAACATAGCCTTCTGTGCTAGATCTGTCATTATTTTGTTCATGGCTACCTAGTTCTGTAAGAGGAGCAAAAAGATAACCCATGTACACTGGCACACCTTCATATTTCATGTGTTGTGCATCTCACCACAGCTATGAGATGCTACAAAATTCTCATTATATAAGACCCCATGGTTCTCTGAACTTCACAGATGCCATGCATGAGCATGTTGTGAACAATCCCTGAATGAGCAGGAGTGAGTAGGGTTGCACTGATTAGTGGTGCAGTAAGGGAGAGGTTCTGAGACAGCTGTGGTGAATTCCCTCAGTAACCTAATCGCCATGCAACGAGGCCAAAATTAGCTCAATATAAAGTGATGTCATTTTGCAAGAGGTCATGCTAATGCAAACAATGGAAACAGGAGTTTACAGTATTAGGACACTGAACCCTAATACAGATGTACTGAAGAAAGATAAAACATCTAGTAATGTAACCCTGTACTGTACTAAACAACCATACTGGATGGCAGTGACATAAACATAGAGGAACTGCCACAATGCCATGAGACTGTCATGTCATATTGTGGGTGGGTGGATCACAGTGGTAGTACACACATAGGGCAGGACACCCCATGCATGATGCTATAGTCCCTGTATATTGTCTGATGAATGGCAATGCATACTGTTGACAGAGCAGGGTGTGCTATATTTTAAAGGTTTTCAATATGCTAATGTGTGTGTGGGGGGTGCAAGATAACATGCCCATAGCTGCAGTTTTTTTTTTTTTTTACATTTATTAAATGGGTAAGCCCACTGAACAGAATTATACATTTTCATGTGTAGGGGGTAGGTAATGGAGGGAAACATGTTACAGCATAACAGTGGATAGGTATGTGGACACCCTGTGAAGTTTGGGACCAGCATACAGTCACATGAGATGTCCACTCACAGCCATACACATTCATTGACTTTCATGTGCAACTCACGTGTATATGTCTTGTCATGGGCCCACAAGAAAGGTAATGAGTTGGAAGGCTTACCACCTAGAAGACCAGGGTGTTACTACAGGTTCTCCAGCTCATAGCACAATCATCCTGATGAAAAAGCACATGGCCTTTTCCCAAACAGCTGTGGTAGGTAGTGAAACAGGACAACAGTTCTGTAGTGCTGTGGGTGGACCTTAGTTGTACATCAGGTTCAGCACACGGTAACTAATATGTTAATGCATGTCAGGAACAGGGCATGGGGCATTGACTAGGTTATGTCCACCCCAGAAGAATATCACAGATGAAGAAGTTTCTGGTGTCTCTGTCTGGGAAAGGGTAGAGGATCCTCACATCTGGTGGTGGCCTGGCTGTTGGAGTTGGGCTGGTGATTACCACATGAGTGTTTGATGTATTGGGCTAGTATTAGTCATTACATTACCATATTGTACAGATAAATGCACATGTGGCAGACTTATTCAGCAAGTTGTTTCTGCGTGTCTGTCTTCCAGGTGCCTCTAATTTAGGACTGCAGTGTCCCGCATAACAAGACTTATAGTTAAACATATGGATCACTTAACTGTTTACCTGCTGAAGTAGGGGGCTATCATTTATTACAGTGATGCCGCAAGTGTCTTGGGTTTATGTTTTCACAGATTGTCATAGCAGAGGATCCAGCATAATGGGGCAACATATGCCTTATATCAGTAGAATACCTATGGCTGATAACTACAGCAACATGCACATTGTACAGTCTGATAACATACTGGGTGTGTCAGCAGCACTAACATTGTAGGGATTGCACACATCATCCAAATTCATTCAGCCTGTGCAGGGACAGGCCAAAACCCCAGTCCTACCACTTATCATAATCAACACCCATTTTCCCATTCTTAGATGGGGTCAGGTGTCCCATCTACATTAGTAAATGTTACTAAATCACCTAGAGCCCCATTTTGATGGACATTCTACAATGGGGAGTTGCATCCATGCTACACAGGAATTTATAGGTCAGATGGAATCTATGAGTTTCATTTCCTCTGATATATGTATTCACCTCACAATGGAGACCTGTAGTAGTCAGTGGTGGTACCCTGACTTCTCTGGAATGCGTGCAACACTTGGGATCAATCGCCAGATGTGTAGGTCAGTTATCTAGGCATAGATAGGATATGGAGAGTGTGCTAGGTGGCCTGTGAGGTGACATGCACCATCTATATGACCTGCAGGATGACATTTAATACCTGCAGAGTCTCATGGAAGGGAGAGGGAGAAGATAGTCCTGCTCAGGTCACTGATGGTTAATTTAGTATCCATAAGCACATCCATGAAACAGATGGTAACCATTCTCTGGTCTGCTCCTGCAGGTCCTTCTGTCTAAGACCATGGAAGTGTCCAGCTGCAAGTTGACTGGTCACACACCAGGCATACCTAGATGACACAGACCATTCCTGAAACAGCACATTTGTCAGCTTTTGGTCAGATAGACCACCACACCAGGCCATGACTAGCCTCACGTCCATGGTCACCAATGCTAATTACTATCCACTTACAGAACTGCACATCACACTGCATGATGTTGCTCCCATAGTGATAAGCCAACAATATACCTTGGGCAGATGGAGAATCATGCCTATTTGTGGCCCTCACACTGGTTGTGGATGTGTGGGTGCCATACATCCAGTGGCTGCAGAAATGGGACAGCTCATCATGAAACATATGTAGATAGTCACACACACCAATACACACAAGTGCGCGCACACACATACACACACACACACACACACACACACACACACACACACACACACACACACACACACACACACACACACACACACACACACACACACACACACACACACACACACACACACACAGTTCTGGGTTATCCGTGCTACAGACCAGTCTTACAAGTCACCATTGTTTATGACACAGTGGCTCCTCCATGTTTCTGAAGAACATGATCCCTGACTTCCCACAACCTACTAAGTGATTGCACAGCTGTAACATCCACCTGCCTTTACCTTTGCTAATATGATAACATTGTTTTACCTGTCAATGTGTCCCCACCAACAATGCAAGTCATTTTGATTGAGTCCTGCCTACTCTTAATCAGTGTGGGTAAGGTAATCACAGATGCATACTGTCCAGTCCATCATGCGCTGTGTTTCATAGCTTGAGTTTGATAATGCATCCGTCTTTTAATTTCACATTGACTGTGTCATGGCCCATAGACCAAATCTGCCCTTTCTGCCAGTGTCATGATTTATTGCAACTGCCTCTGCTTTACATGACGTTCTAGTAATGTGCTTTCTTTTAGGCTGCCCTGCTTCTTGTCAGCTGTTCTCATTGGTCTGGTAGATTCTGCTGGAATGTCTTCCTGCTAGTGAAGTTGTTTCTGCAAAATCATACTAAGCAGTAAGATGCAAACTACAAATAGATGGCTGCAATTATCAATTTAATATTGCAGTGCTGTACAGATGAATCTAGGAGTATAAATGTTCCTTAAGTTAGCCAAAAACACACTACACCATGTTCTGTGTATCTATGTGTGTAATATTGTATGCTGTCTCTGATGTGATCTGGGGGTTGTTGATATGGGGTCATTATCCATGGCTCTGATGCATATATAGCACATAGGTTCATAGGTGTTTACTAGGCTAGCAACCACAAGGGCCTTTTAAGCCTAGCCATGCCCAACTCTCTGACAAATTTTGATACCCTTCATAAGTGTAAGGATGGATCTGTGAGATGAATCATTTATAGGTTACCTGTTTCCATTAGAGACATAGGTGCCAAACCAGGGATGAATTTCAAGTTTCCTATCCAATTGTCCAAGTTGCACTTGAAATGGGTTATGGAGGAACTCTGCTTCACATGGATGTGGAGTCTATTTCATAGATGGTGTAGTCTCTGGGATATAGACCTGTCTCAACAGCAGGTCCTATTTATATCACAGGCAATGTTTACGTCTTTA